>NC_056738.1:508595431-508895431 GCF_019279795.1 Protopterus annectens
CAGTACATGTTATATACCATTCATGTGCAAGGTGGTAGAGTGTTAAAAGCCAGAGAAAAGGAGAATGTATGTGCTTGTGGCCTTTGGTTTGTGTGGCGCCAGGCTTCTATCATAGCACTGTATTTTTCTTGGGCACTTAATTCCTTTTCTCTTTTTCTTTTATTCTCTTCTCCAGTACAGGCCTGTTAAGTTTGGGTTCCTTTGCACATTATCTCACTCTTATTTTTGTGTCATTAAGAAACTACCAAACAACATAGTTTTCTCTTACTGCACTAACCACACATAAAACAGCAGTATGTAAGGGTTGATACGGATATACTAGTAATGTAATCCAAGTGCAAACTGTTTCGTATGTTATTACCGCTGTAACGTAAAACTGCTCTCTGTGCAGTTATACTGATGTTAGTAATAAAGACTTATTTGGTGTACTATTCTGTGATACCCCATTGAGGACTATGCTTGAAATAACATGTAGAAGCTAAGTTAAGGTAATGGTCTAATACCAGTTTTGTGACGTTTATTTTCCTTATTGCATTTGTTCAGTGGGTAATACAAGTAGCAGTGTTTTGTGCAATAGATATTAACATATAAGGAGGATAGAAATTTTTTTCTGCTTGAGGAGGTTTGATGTTTTGCCTTGCTATGGTGGTGGGAAAGCAAATACAGCATTTTTAATAAAAGTTTGGAAAATTATGTTTAATAAAGAAAAAGAGAGAACCAACTTTAATGAATCAGGCTTTGAGATAATGCCTCCTCACTATTATTAATTGTAAATGCATTACAACTGTATTACACTAACTGCCATGATTTAACAAGCTTCTCCACTTCAGCAGTGCTCATTTATGTCGTAAAATATATTTGACATTTTACACATTTGAATGCTGCCCACCATTAAAACTTCAAATGAAACAGCATGTTATGCCTGCATGTCCAATGTATGGCAAGCCAACACAAACATGGATGGAATTTTGAGGAGTCTAATAGGTAATGAAATATCTTATACTCTGGTGTATGGGAACACAGCTCACGACTCCTGTGATGCCATTCATCACAAAACACATTCCCAAAACCCACTGCACTAGAGTTTTCATTCATTTCCATTATTAGACTCCAGCTGTCAATGTTATATAGGTAAGTATATGTGTGTGTGCCATATTAGTTCAGTTGTGCATGAATTCTTACATAAAGATCAAATGACATTCAGAACCCAGACTCCTCAATGAATGTATATACCCTGGTCCACCCAATTGTAATGTGCCACCAGAGTAAATCTTCCACAACGATTAAGTTTATTAAATATAGTATGCTCGACACAGTACAATAAAAATAAAAAAGTTGAGCAGAATCAAGTAAAATAACATTAAAACCCGAGTCAAACTGTTAAAAAGCCAACATTTATACAGGAGTAAATTAGATTGTCAAGTCACATGACCAGATTCCATTTAATTAGTTAAATATATTGAGACAGTTGTAACCATTGTAAAAAATAAAAAGACATTATACAAAGCAAGTGGAAAAATAAAATGTACATCAACAAAATGAGTGCAAAATGTATGTGCATATCTATGAATGTATATATGTATAATTCATATTTAAAATTGCACCATCTAATTAAAACCTTATCAAATGGAACAAATGTAAAATAAAGCATTCTATAACAAAAATATTGAAATATATTTATTAAGGAATTTTTATATATACACACACATATATATAAATGTTGGTATTAAAAGATACATTAAAAAGCAAAATGTGATGATATCTCATAATACAACTTTAGACCCAGAATAACTGTTGTGTTATCTAAATGGAATATCATAGTAATGTCATAACTTGGCTACCGTGAGTTTTAAGACAGGAGCAATAGAAGTAATGTTGTGTAACCTTGGGAAGGGTAGTGGCATTCAACTTCAATTGCCAATATAGCTCCTTATACTTAATTTGAGTTTCCCATGCTCCCCCACCCTGCGGTTATGAGGCATATCCAATACTCTAAACAAAATAATTTAAAATTTTCACAAGTAGAATGTATATGGCATTGTTTGTATTATGGTGTTCAGTATCATAAAAGTATTCATATATACTTTTATTTAATAGTCTGTTTGTCTTACCAGTATAGAAGGTGGGGCATGTACTACATTTAGCTATGTATATGAGACCACTAATATTGTAGTTGACATATTTTAAAATTAATCTGTATCCACTAATGTCTTTCAAATAAATCTGTGGGTCTTCCAGTAAGTATTTACACTGTACACATTCCATAGTTTTGTGTACCTTTCTTTTCAGTGTTCCCACTATTAAAATAATTGCTTGTTTTTTTGATAAAATTTGTTTATTTTATTTATTTTACATTTGTTAACCGGGCTAATCTAGCTGGATGTATTTCCATTTTCAGTAGAGGCCCGGGGGGAAAAGCTCCACACATAAACAACAAACAAAACGGGGAGAAAGGCTCAACAAATAAACACAAACAAAACAAAAATTGTTTACAAAAATTCAAGAAAGGTATAACAGTTACAAACTTTGGAAGAATACGAGACATAATTTCAAATTGCAAATTAAAGTATGTGAAGATGATTATACAACATAATATATTTACACATAGTACAACTACAGGTAGTTTTAGAGTAAAACAACTCTGTAGGGCTAACTCCAACCAAGATATTTTTTAGAGAGTATTCGCATCCTTGGTTACTCTAGTATAATCCAGGCAGTTAGTATATCAAAGTGGTTAGACAGTAATGGGAGAAAAGGAGGAAGAAAAAGAAATGACAGTAATACTGCCTTCAGGATTAGAATAAAGAAATGACAGTAATACTGCCTTCAGGATTAGAATAAAGAAATGACAGTAATACTGCCTTCAGGATTAGAATAAAGAAATGACAGTAATACTGCCTTCAGGATTAGAATAAAGAAATGACAGTAATACTGCCTTCAGGATTAGAATAAAGAAATGACAGTAATACTGCCTTCAGGATACAAATCATATCCTGGGATGGACAGTGGGTTTACAGGATTTACAACTTCAGAGGAGTTGACATAGGGGGAGGACAGTAGACGTTTGAGAGAATAAAAAAAGAAACCTAGAATTAGTCTGGGTAAGAGCAAGGGCAAAGCCAGTTAGTTTTAAGATATTTCTTAAGTCTTCGTTTAAAGAGAGGAAAGGAGGGAAGAGAGGTTAGGTCAGATGGCAGGAGGTTCCATTGTTTTCCTGCGGAGTTGGAGAATAGTGAGTCACCAGCCAAGTTGTTAGACTTGGAGGTACTAGCTAGGAGTTTATTGGAGGAGTGTAATGAGTTAAGATTTCTATAGGGTGCAATAAGGTTGTTAAGTATGGGTGTGTTGTTCATCTGGTAAAAAATCTTATGAACAATGGTAAGTTGGGAAAGTATCAAAATGTTTTCTAATTCAAGCCAGTCTAGCTGGTGAAGGTTGAGACAATGGTGAGTTCTGTATGGGTTTCCTGTGGCGAATCTATCAATACTGTTATAGGAGTTGGCTAATTTAGCAAGATTACTTTTTTTTAGATTTGTGTATATGGGTGCAGCATATAGAAGAGTTGAAATTAAATGGGAGTGTGCAGTAGTAGTTCTGGCTGCTGGGGTTACGAATGGTTTAATCCTATAAAGGGAACCAAGTGTTTTTTTAACTGATTTAATGGTATTGTTAATGTGAATATCAAAGGTGAGGTTGTTATCAATTGTGACCCCTAATAGTTTGGTGGAAGAGTCAGGGGATATAATGGTACCATTATTGGACTGGATGGAGAAATGTAAGGGGGAGACTTGGTATTAGTGGTGAACAGTAGAAGCTTGGTCTTTTTGGCATTCAGGAGAAGACACCGTTTCAAGAACCAAGTCTCTACTGTACTGAAGGCTGTCTGGGTTAAAGATTGGAGTTCGGATATAGAGTTGGCAGAGCATGTGATTGTAGAGTCCGCATATTGTATAAAGGTGGCTTGAGGAATTATAGTTTGGAGGTCATTTATGAATAAGGAGTAAAGGAGAGGACCACGAATAGAGCCTTGAGGGACTCCCAGGGAAATAGGTAGGTAAGATGAAAGCTGATTCTCCCAAAGAACTGCTTGCTGTCTATTACTAAGGTAAGACCTGAACCAAAGAATT
This sequence comes from Protopterus annectens, assembly GCF_019279795.1. Classification (NCBI taxonomy): domain Eukaryota; kingdom Metazoa; phylum Chordata; order Ceratodontiformes; family Protopteridae; genus Protopterus; species Protopterus annectens. The sequence continues at coordinate 508,599,559 of NC_056738.1, forward strand.
GCTTTGTTATTAAGAGGAGAGGGATGACAGAGTGTTCAGGAGTAAGGAGTGGTTAACCATATCAAAGGCTTTAGACAGGTCAATGAAGAGTGGTGATGAAAGGGTGGTATTATTACGATTGATATTGATAGTATTGGTGAAGGATAGGAGAGCTGAGGTGGTGCTATGAAAAGGCCTGAAACCATGCTGACAGTTTGCAAGAATGTTATGTTGAATTAAGTAGTCCATTAGCTGAAGGTGAATACATTTTTCCATAATCTTGGCCAAAGGTGAGAGGAGAGCTATAGGCCTGTAGTTAGAATAGTCAGCAGAGTTGCCTCCTTTATGTAATGGAATAATGTGGGAAATTTTCCAGAGATTTAGAATGGTACCTTCAATTATGGTACGGTTTATCAGAGTGGATATAGGATAGACTACTACTTTAGCAGATAGTTGTAGATATTCAGATGGTAAGTTATCGGCAGAGGGGATACAAGGCTTAAGTTTGTGGATTCGTTTTTGGATGCATAAAGTAGCTATAGGTTGGAGTTGGAAAATTGGCCAAAAATCAGGGCGTTGGGTAGATCAGTTGTCTGTGGCTAGTTGAGAATCAAGTGTTTGTATGGTGTTAGTGAAGAAGGTATTAAAGGCATTGGCAGTTGATGGGAGGTATTGTTTTCAGACCCTAGAGGAGAAGGAATGCTAGAGTGGCCAGGACGAAGGAGGTTATTTAAGCTTGCCCAGAATTTGTGTGGGTTATTGTGGTGAGTTTGCTGTAGATTACAATGGTAGTTTTTTTTTTGTCAGAGAGGATAGCTTTTTTTGTAGCATTTCTCAACTGTCTAAATGTTAGTTGTTCTGAGGGATTTCTGGTTGCTCTCCACTTAGCCCACGATTTATTTCTAAGTAAAATCTTTTGCCTGGTCTCCTTTAAGAGCCAGGGGGCAGTTTTGGATTTTATTCTAATAGATCGTTTAGGTGCATGCCTATCAAGGATAGTTAAGAATTTGTTATTGACATATATAACTGCGTCCTCTAGAGGGAGAATTTTTAGGGGGTTCCAGTTACAAGCACTAAGTTCCATTTGGAATAATGCTGGGTTAAAGTTTTTCTTGGATCTAGAGATGATACAGTTGGGGGTGTTTAGTGTCATTCCTATGTCTTATGATGTAAGTTAGCATGTGGTCACTTACATCATCCGGCAAGGTTCCTACTTTATAAGTGTGTTCTTGTTTATTGATTAGTATCCAGTCTAGGATAGTTTCTTTATTCCTGGGTTTGTTAATTCTAGTTGTGGTGTTGATAGTTTGGTGAAAACCATGCAAGTTGATATGGGAGGAAGGATTGTCTGTATTGATACTATTCCAGTCAGAATTGAAATCGCCTAGAATAATAGTTTCTTGTGGGAAAGTAGCAGATATCCAGCTTAGGGTGTCTTCTATAGTACTAATGTTATTACCTGGGGGTAGGTAGATACAGATTATATATAATGCTTTGCTGAGGTTAAGTTGAAATTTGGTGATTAAAATTACAAATTTACTATCTTGAGGAGGGTCATACAGTATAGAGGAGATGTGTAGCTCCTTTCTGTACAGTAGGGCTACTCCTCCCCCTTTACATTTAATTCTGTCATGTCTCAGTATATTGTACCCTGGGGGGGATTATTTCATTGTCCTTAGTTGAGGGTTTAACCAGGTTTGTGTAAGACAGAGGATATCAAAGGAGTGAATATCAATAAGGGCATGGAGATGGGCAACTTTGTTGTTAAAACTGCGTATATTGAGGTGACCTATTAGCAAGAAGTAGTGGGAGTGGTCTGGGTAGTAAGGATGTTGGGAGAGGTAGAAGGAGTAGGAGTAGTAGGGAGATTAAATGGGCCTGGGTTTGGGTGAATGTCGCCATCTTTTAAGGTGGGGGATTTTAGTGAAGAAAGTAGGTTGGAGTTAAGGTAAGGATGGTATTTCAATTTTTTTACTATAGGGTGGTTTAGCTTCAAGGGTGTAATATGATATTTTGGAAGCAAGAAGCAGGAGGTAGTGGTGATATTTATTTGGGGATGGGTAAGGGCTTTGTTAAATATAGTTGTTTGTTTCGGCGAGTAGTTGAAGTAGTAGTAGTAATTCACCTTTTCAAAAGAGGTGAGGAGATAGGTAGTGGTGAGGAAGGGTATAAGAGTGATTAAGAGTATAGCAAAGGATGGGATAGCTTTAGTGGTTATAGACATATTATAAGTCAATGTATACTATTCCTATTTGGTTGGGCTAGGATGAAACAGTATGAGTAAAAGGTAAGGGTAGGATAGTAGTGAAGTGCAATGCTGAAGGTACAGAAGTTTAATTAGTTAAAATAGCTTTAAGATTAAATAAAGTTTTATATATAAAATGGGATGTTACTAAATAATTTATATAGATTGGCATTGGCCTTAAAAAGCATCCAATTTTTTTTCATTTGAATTAATAACTTTTTCCATACGTATACTGTGGGGATGGACAAAAGCTCACTCAAACTCACTGAGGTTCAAGTGTTTTTTATCAACACCCATATTACCTAAGGAGCACCCTAGAAGAGAGGATGTATTTCACCCCCCACTCTTTGATAACCTCTTATTTAATGGGCCTTTAAAAAGATATAGAGTAGCATCTCTCGAGGAGCATATTGTCTAAAATGTTGGCCTCTTTAATAAATCACTCCTTCTTGGAAGACATTCTAGCTACTCTGACCCTTCACCAAATTCTTCTTATAATGTGGAGGGTGAAAACTCAAAATGAAGGTATGAGTTGGAGGAGGTGGGCTTTCTGTAAATGATGGGCTCAAAATTCTCTCCATCTATCAAAATTGTCATTGTAGTTTATGTTATCGGAATGGTAAGTATATGTAAATTTAAAAAAATAGAGAGGTTATTGATATAATCAATAAGTTTGTGTATGAGATTCACAGTACCATTCCAAAGGATGAATATGTCATCCAGGAACCGCAGATAAATGTAAAAAAAAAAGATAATAGTTTGAGGAAAAGATGGAATTTGTCTCCCAGGACCACATATCCAAATTAGCTAATAGGGTGCACAAGACATCCCAATAACAGCAAAAGCAACGGCAGTGCATTTATTTTACTTGATTGTTCTCAGCTTTTTATTTTTATCTTATTGTATGGAGTGTGCTATGTATAATAAACTTTTTCATTGTATACGATTTACGCTGGTGGTGCATTACGTTTGGATGGACAGATTGGATTCCTTTTTGATGGTTATTTGTCTTTGTGAAATCCCTTGAGCCATTTCTGTTAGAGAATATATAAAGGAACCCTGTTCCAAAGTGAACCAGTGACTGTATTAACATTAAATAGTTTGTTCTTAAGACTGTCCTTGACTCCTCAATTCAGTAAGTAAAATATGCACCTCTGGTTAATATGTTTGCATTCAATAATTCAGTATTTAGTAATGATCAGTATTCTTCACTGCAGAATGCCTGTAGTCTAAATAATGTTTGCCCCTCAGATATCTGTAACTAACTGAAAAGAAGCCAAGACTTTTTGGTCTAGATGGTATGATTTATCTGTACATTTAATGATATGTCTTGTACATTTTAGTTGAAAACCTTCTAAAACTGGGAAATCACCTTTCTTGTAGGAGCGAAACAATATGTTGCACTCATTGATGGGTTGAACATGTTATGAACAACCTCAAAAGATAGTCATTATTTCCTGTTATAAAGTTCTTAAAAATTAAGCCAAAACATTTAATGCCTTAACTTTAACGTTTAAGACATTAGCCCTGTACTTAAAATTAGTACATGTAATAATACCTAGATCCTTGTAGTCTGTCAGCTTCTGTAATGCATGGTGACCTACGTTTATTTGATAGTCAACCAATGAATCCACATCATCATTGCCTATTGAATCTAGTGGACTTCTTTGAGAGGGTCACCAAAGCAATGAATGAACGCAAGACTGTGCACACAGCTTACCTCATCCTGGCCAAGGCTTTTTGATACAATACCCCACTCAGGCATTCTAGACAAGCTAACTAATTTAGGTATAAACCCTTTTTTCACCCACTGGATAGTCAGCTGGCTCACTGATAGGACCCAGGAGGTCAACATAGGTGAGGCCATCGCCATCAAGAAGCCAGTCACTAGTGGAGCCCCCCATGTCTCTGTACTGGGCCTACTTCTCTTTGGCATCTATTTCTCAAAATGGAAGCAAATGTGGAAGGTTTATGGCTGACTAAGTTTGCATATGATTGCAAGCTGGGGGCTATCACTGACTCATCTGCAGACACTATCAGTCTTCAAGATGGCCTATCTCTAACAAATGATGCCAAAGACATGGTCTTAAACTCAATGCTAAGACATGCATAATTGTGCATTTCTGGAAGTCAACCATCCCAGCTAATTATCATGTTGATAATATGCCTCTAAGAGTCTTCCCAGTGGTCAGGAATCTGGGTACCCATGTAGATAATAGCCTTACCTTCGACCATCACATGGCTGTAGTGGTGAGGAAATCTTTTTTATGTTGCACAACTTATAAGTAAAGGCATGGCATCTAAGTTCAAAGAGGTAATTATCCCACTTTACTCTGCCTTATCAGACCAATCGTAGAGTACAATGCTCCCTTTTGTATGTACCTGACCAGGCATTTGCAGCAACTAGAATTACCTTAGAGGTTCCTTACGAAGAAAATGCAGGGCATAACAAGCCTGCCTTACACAGAATGCCTGAAAACCTTTTCCCTCTACTCAGTCTCCTATAGTTTGGTGAGGGGTGATCTATATCTGGATTACAAGGCATCTGCATACCCTACACTTATAAATCTCCTGCATATTCGTAAGTTAAACAGTACCAGAAATACAAGGTCTAGGGACGTGAATTTTTGTCTATGACTTAAACAGAACATGCTGGAGAGAGAGATGTATCCCAGAGACTGCCCCTCATATGGAACATGCTTTCCATCCATGTGAAGTTGACCAGTCGATGGGGAATAGGAAATTTACACCGGGCCTGGTACCCATGCCCCCTATGGACCAAGGTGGCTTATAAATGTCTGGCCTTCAGTGTCTTATTTGGATACAGGATGTTGTTATTTCTGGAAAACTTGACTAGGCTTAGAAAGGCCCCTGGGGCATTAGCCTAGTAAGGATCAATGAATCTATTAGTTTCCAAAACTGAGAAGTAGCAGACATATTTGTATTAACTTTTAGTCCAACTAAGTCTAACCATTCATCCCTTAAATATATGTAAGTGTTGAAGTGGTCAATATTCTCTGTCGATGTATCAACACAACCTAGTTTAATATCATCCACATACATGGCCATCCAAATATTAGATATCTTAGGTATAAATTAAAATCTCAGGTTGAACAATACTGGACCTAGAACTGAGTCCTGGGTGACCCCTTGTTCCCTTCAAGCCTGCTAGATGTAAAATTTCTTATTCTTACTCTTCAATTTACCATGAAGCCAGTTAGCCACCCAGTGAACAATGTATGAATTAAGTTTGTGTTTCAGCATCACATCAATGATAGCAGAATGACAGACACTGTCAAAAGACTTAAACAAATCCAGAAATACCACCACCACTACAGACATGCCCATATCTAAGGCAGTTGTCACTGGGTCATAAAATTTATTTAAATTAGTGAATGCAGAAATTTTTTGTGAAACCATGTTGAGTGAGGTCCATTAAACATCCCTGAAAGTCTTGATTAAGAAAGGAGTGTAGACACCTTTCAAAACTCTTCCACATCAGTTAAGCAAGATTGATAGGTCTATAATTATTTATGTCCATTGTGTCCCCTTTATGAACTGGAATTATGTCCACAAGTTTCCAACTAGCAGGAGCAGTGCTATAATATAACAGGTTATTAGAAAACCGAATGGTAGTAACTGAAATATATTTACTGCAATATGCCCAGAAAATGCCTAGAATATTATCAGGTCCCAAAGATGCTCATATAAGGGTCAAATTGAAAACTGGGCACACACAATCATCTTCTATTAAAATTCTAGCATCAGAAATGTCAAACAGTATAACATCATCTGCCAAAAAAGTGCTCATTGAGCAAATTCGCAAATAATTCTCCAGCATTTGGTACTTTAACAGAAATTGGTCTGAAAGATTTAACCCTATTACCAATATATCTAAGGTAAGAATAACATTTCTTAGAACAAGGGCTACTAAAATTATTTTCAGATTTACGTTTTGCTAATCTCAGAGGCATTTAAGCTTCTGAAGACTAAATTATAGGCCTGTTTTAAATCATTTCCCTTGAACATCTTCCAGAGCCTAAATTTCCTCCTCTTTTTTCTCAGAAGTTTAGTATGACCAGTTTCTATGATGGAGGTGTAGTCCTCAGTAAACTGTTATTGTTTTCTTACATCCAGACAAAAGAACATTATTTACTTTGGAGGAATTCAAGCACATATAATTTGTTTGATTAATAATAATCAGATTGAACAGCTTAGAGTTATCAAAAATACTATTGTTTTGTCATGCAAAAAGCTTTTGTTGTTATATTAAATTCAAAAGCTTAAGTGATCTGAACTGCCTAATATACACAGTTGGTTATTCTTAGAAATTTTATCAGGAATATTTGTAAGTGAGAGATCTAAGATATTATGTTGGAAAGTGATATGTACTAATGAAAAAGAGAGCAAAGACTTCAATGATATTATATACTTACCTATATATTATATTATGGTTAAAGTATATTATTATATAGATAAATATGTGTGTATATCTATATCTATGTATATCTATTTATGTGTGTGTGTGTATATATGGTTCTACCTGACTTCGTCGACAGCGCAGAAGACCGACATCGGAATCCGGAGCTCCAGAAGATCAAATCGAAGAAGACCGACGCAAAGTGGCAGAACATCGACAATGCGTCTGTGGGGATAGGGGTTGGTTGGGTTAGGTTTATAGGGTTGGGGTTGAGGTTAAGTGGGTTAGTTAGGTAGGGTTAGGTGTGGGTTAGGGTGGGTTAGGTTAGTTAGGGTGAGGGGTTAGTAGGGAGTGGTTTAAGGGAGGTTAAGGTTAGTGGTGTAGGATAGGGGGTTTGGGGAGAGTTAGGTGAGGGGTAGGGGCGGTTAAGGAGTTAGGGTTAGGCGTGGGTAGGTAAGTGCGATAAGTGACCTTAGGGTTAGAGGTAAGGTTTAGTGTGGGCTTGTAAGGATTTTGGTGTGCTTGTGTTGTGTGTGTGGTTTGTGGAATGGGGATGTGTTTTGTTTTAATTGTTATTGTGGTGTGTGCAGTGTATGGGGTCAGGTAGAACCGTATATATATATATATATATATATATATATATATATATATATATATATATGATTATATTTCACTAAATTGCTCCCCTACTGGATCAACATACACAACATGCCACAATATGAACAGAAGATGATTGACTTTAATAATTAGCTTTCTGTTGTCATTCTAGAAGGATATGATTTGTCAGCATGGGTGGACCCAATTAACAAATCATGTTGCTTTGCCATGGGTGGCCTGCACCTGTCCCCTACGGGCTTTCGAATATTGGCTAAAATATTGTCCTCCCCCATACAGGCTTTTAAAGGCAATCCCAAATTGAGAAACCTTCCAGCATATCAAAATCTACGCAAGGAAATCTAAAGATGTTCTTCATCTCACATTGCTGCAGTCCTAACACTTGGGTAGTCCGCTGTCCCAGTCGGCCCGAATACCAAAGTATAAGGCTGACGTCGGTCAAGGCGCATTAGTCTGACGTCAGGACGTCAGGGTACAAATGCGCATGACCGACGTCATATCCTCAGTCTTTTTTGCCGCATGGTCCGATGCAGAAGCAGTATTGCGAGTGCAGGTTGGCGTTCTGAAATTTTCTGAAGTCGGAGTTTCAGACCGAATCAAAGTTGGCTAAGTACCCCGTTGGTGAATATTTTGGTTTTTCTTGCCTCAGTATTTAACCGGATGTCAGAAAAAGTGAATAACTGTATTTCTTGTGGGAAACAGATACCTCATAGGGATTACCATACCTTGTGTATACCTTGCTTAGGGCCTGAGCACGACGTTGTTGGATGTCGCTCTTGTGCTAGATTTAACAAACGCACTATAAAGAGAAGATTAGATTGTGCCAGGTTAGTTTTTGGGAAGCGTTGTAATTATAAAATGCCATCGGATGCTCCGACGCCCGCTTCGTCTAAAAAGCGCAAGGACAAAGCAGCAAAGCCTAGGTTGGAAGAACCGTCTGTCCCGGACGTCGGTTCATTAGAGGGCTCGGTGGAGCCGGAGGTTCTGCCAGAAGTTCCTTTGGAGTCTCAGGGAGAGACTTTACTGTTACAAGATGTGTCCTCTCAGGAGGTAGGCCAGGCTGAAGGGGCTTCTCAGGTAGCTGTTCTCCCCTCCCTTCCTAAGGTGGTTAGGCCCTCCCCTTCTGTTTCCAAGGCTTCTTTGAGAGGCAGGCCAGGTTTAACTTCAGTGGGTGTTTCCTAGTTCTTCAGGGTCTCTGCCTAAGAAACATATGCTTAAAATGGCAGAAGATTTGATTACTATGATTAGAGGTTCTATGCCCCCTCCTGATAAGAGGCCTAGGGTGGAACCTGAGCTTGAGAGTTTTGAGCAGTGTTCGGAGGCTTCTGAGTCTTCGGCTGAAGACTTGCAGGAGTATCCTCCTTATTCTGATTCTGATGTAGATGATTCTACTCCTTCGGCTTCTCCTCCTGAGGATTTTTCTTTTTCAGAGACCCTTCATTCCATGAGGGAGCATTTTAAATGGGAAGGTCAAGATTTCTCTGATTCCAGGAAAAGGCTTAGGGAATTTCTGTTTCTACCCCAGCATAGGCCTTTAGCTATACCTCCTGTTCTGGATGTGGTGGAAGATGTTTTTGCAGAGGCTTCCCTGAACCCTGATTCTTTGCCTCCTGCCCCAGTTAAACCGGATAGGTATTATAGGGTGCCTGAAGCTCATAAGTATCTTTTTAAGAGTCCTAGGGCAGACCCAGAAACTGTTTCTCAGGGGCCTAAAGGTGTTAAGGCTTCTGTTGTTAAAAATCCTGTTCCTCCTGATAAAGAGGCAAGGGCTTTGGATAGATGGGGAAAGAAGGTGTATACTTCTTCCACTTTAGCCATGAGGGCTTTGAATTGCCAGTTTCACATGTTAAAATACCAAAATTATCTCCTTTCACAATTGAAGTCTAAGGTAGATGCTCTGGCGGAAGGTATTGAGTGTAAAGAGTTACAGGATTTAGTTCATGTTTCTGAACAGGTGGGTAAGCATTCCTTGCAATGTGGTTTTGATGCTGTACAGGCCTCTTCGAGGGTGGCAGCCACTGGTTTTGTTCTTCGCAGGCACGCCTGGCTGAGGGATCAGAATTTAGCTGAGCATGTAAAGACAAGGATTTTAGATGCTCCTTTGCAATCTGATGTGTTGTTTGGTTCGCCTGTGGAAGCAGTTTTAAAGAAAATGGAGGACAAGGCTAAGTCTATGCAGACTGTTAAAGATTTTTTGCAGGTACAGCCTCCGAAGTTTAGTAGAAATTGGCCTACTAAGGGGTGGACATATCCTTCTTATGATTCCCAGTCTAGGGGTAGGTCTAGACGTGGTAGGGGCAGAGCTCAAGGTTCTTTTAGGCCTAGAACAGGGAGTTCACCTGCTCAGTCTTCTGGTGAGGGCAGGGGTCAGTCCTTTCGTAAACAGACCCAATGACCTGCCTTTTCAGCTGCCAGAGCCTTCTCATCTGGCAGCACCTTTGGGAGGAAGGCTGGCACTTTTCAAAGAAAATTGGAGTTTAATTACCCAAGACAGATGGGTATTGGATATCATTCACCACGGTTACAGGTTTTATTTCCATACCTTACCTCCTTTCAAAGGCATGCCAGACATTCCTCCTCTACAAAGAAAAGAGGCTCACAAGCAAATTTCTCTGTTACTCCAAATAGGGGCCATTCAGCCGGTTCCAGTGCCAGAAAGGGGCCTAGGATTTTATTCTCGCCTGTTCCTAGTACCAAAAAAAGGGGAACACGTGGAGACCAATTTTGGATTTATCTATCCTCAACACTTATCTGGACATTCCCAAGTTCAAGATGTTGACGTTACAACAGCTTTTACCTCTGCTGGGCAAAGACCACTGGATGGTAACTTTAGATCTAAAGGAGGCTTACCTTCATGTGCCTATCAGACTAAGTTGCAGGAAGTATCTGCGTTTTCGAGCTGGGAATTCCCATTATCAGTTCTCTGCATTGCCCTTTGGCTTATCTACTGCGCCCAGAGTATTCACAAAAGTTCTGGCTCCAGTGATAGCTTACTTCAGGCTAAAAGGAATACAAATCTATCCTTACTTGGACGACTGCCTGATTCTGGCTCAAGAAAAGGACGAGCTTCTTCAGCATTTGGAATATGTGATAGCAGTGCTAAGATGCCTGGGGTATTCTGTGAACGAAATAAAGTCCAGTCTAGTACCCTCTCAGGACATGTGCTTTCTGGGTGTGAGACTGAATACAGCAACCCAGATGGCCTTTTTAACCCCGGACAAACAAAAGAATCTTTCCCTTTACTTCCATCAACTATCTCTTCAGTCCGGGCTGACTGCAAGGACAGTCCTTCAAGCCTTAGGGTTCATGGCATCTTGTATTCTGGTGCTTCCCAACTGCATATGAGGAAGCTGCAATGGTATCTCAAAAATGTATGGACACAGCACTGCCAGGATTTGGACACTGTCATTCAAATAATACCTTGCATTCAAAAGGAATTTTTGTGGTGGGCTCAGGAATGTCACCTAAACAAGGGACTCTCTGTGACCCAGCCAGAGGCGAGTCAGATTCTAACGACAGATGCCTCAGACATAGCTTGGGGAGCTCATCTGAATGGAAAGTGGATACAAGACAAGTGGCCTGCCAGACTACAGCATCTACATATCAACATGAAGGAGATGTTAGCAGTCCAGTTTGCATTAATGGCTTTCAAGGAGTTACTTCTTCCAGGGCAGGTGTTGATTCTAACAGACAACACAACTGTCATGTGGTACATCAACAAACAAGGGGAACACATTCTTATCCTCTATGCAGGCAAGCAATGATTTTGTGCGCGACTGTGCTCACCTTGTAACTAAATCTTCAGGCAAGCTTTCTGCCGAGCACAGAACTCCTTAGCAGATGAGTTAAGCAGGCAAAACATGGATCGCCAGGAGTGGAAACTGGATCTTCATGTATTTCGAAATTGACAGTGTCATGGGGAACTCCAGACATAGATCTGTTCGCTTCTCCACTAAACCACCAGCTGCCAAAGTTTTGCACCTAAAAGGTTTCATCACACAGCTTGGAAAGTGGATGCTCTTTCTTTCAGTTGGAAAAATCTTCATGTGTATGCCTTTCCACCTCTGCCTCTCCTCCCAAAGGTGCTCCTAAAGGTCAGACAAGACAAGCCAAGGATGATTTTAATAGCTCCAGATTGGCCTCGGCAACACTGGTACCCATTACTGAGGAGTCTGGTAAGGAAGCCTCCATGGCCTTTACCTTTGATTCCACACCTGTTGTCTCAGAGGGACGGTCATCTACTCAATGTCAAGCTTCACTCTCTTCATCTAACAGCCTGGCATATTCTGTTTTGAACCACAGCAGGTCTCAACTTCCTCAACAAGTTTTGAATGTGATTATGGAAGCCAGAAGACCTAGTACAAGGAAAGTGTACGCAGAAAAATGGAAGAAATTTTTATTTTGGAGTGCGGCAAAGGATTTGGATGTTTCTGAGCCTAATTTGAGTGTGGCTCTTCAATATCTTACTGAGTTATTGGACAAAGGTTTGTCTTTCTCTTCCATTAAGATTCATGCTGCAGCAATTTCAGCTCACTATGATTGTGACCCACCATTGTTTTCTCATCCTTTGTTCAAGCAATTTCTTAGAGGGGCAAAGAATATAAGACCCCCACGTAGAGCTCCTACTCCTGCTTGGGACCTCAATTTTGTGTTGGAGAAACTTACTCTACAACCTTTTGAGCCTGCGGCAACTGCTGAATTGAAATACTTGTCATGGAAGACTGCTTTTTTGTTGGCCATTACTTCTGCAAGAAGGGTTTCTGAATTGCAGGCCCTTATGGCGGTTGAGCCTTTTTTGATTTTCCATAAGGATAGGGTATCATTACGTACTAATCCTTCCTTTATGCCTAAGGTGGTTTCTAGTGTGGCTTTCAACCAAACTATTAATTTGCCTACTTTTTATGCAGATCCCCAAAATAAGGGGGAAAAGATTTTGCACACTTTAGATGTACACAGGCAGTTGCGTTATTATTTGAGCAGGACTAAGGATTTTAGGCAGTCTCAGCAGTTGTTTGTTTCTTTTGCTTTGAGTTCTCAGGGCAAGCCTGTGTCAAAACAAACTATTTCTAAGTGGATTGGGTTTTGCATTGCATTCTGTTATTCCCATCATGGCAAGGAGATTCCAGCTGGGATTAGGCCTCATTCCACTAGGGCTACTGCCACTTCAACAGCATTTCTAAGGGGGGTGGCAACTAAGGATATTTTGGAGGCAGCTACTTGGAGTTCAGTGCATACTTTCTCTAAGCATTACCACCTTCCTCTCTACTCTAAATCTAGGGCTGGTTTTGCCACGGCTATTTTGCAGGGCATGTTGACAGCTCTTGCTTCTTTATGATTTGCCAGCCTCCCTTACCTCTGCTTTGGGATTCTACCCAAGTGTTAGGACTGCAGCAATGTGAGATGAAGAACATAGTACAGTTTTGTACCTACCATAAATGTAGATGTTCGAAGATCCACATTGCTGCAGTCCAATTTACCCTCCCTCCTTCCCCTCTGAGTTTAGGGGTGGTTGTGTGGGTGGGGTTGTACTTTTGTAAATTTGTATATATTGTACATATGTTTGGTACAGGAGTGTTTGGTGTTTTTTGGTTTTGGCCTTATCTTTTTAGGGTCTTCTGACATCTGGGGCAAGAAAAGACTGAGGATATGACGTCGGTCATGCGCATTTGTACCCTGACGTCCTGACGTCAGACTAATGCGCCTTGACCGACGTCAGCCTTATACTTTGGTATTCGGGCCGACTGGGACAGCGGACTACCCAAGTGTTAGGACTGCAGCAATGTGGATCTTCGAACATCTACATTTATGGTAGGTACAAAACTGTACTGTGTGCCACTGCTGAATAGCGGAATCTAAACAAGAAGCTTCACTCCCTCCAGGCTGTTCTCACCCTGGAGAATGCAGACATCTGTCCAGTTTCAGAGAGATGATTTAAAGCCACATAGAGTAGCCCAGCAGGGCAACACTTCAGTTCCTTCCATACATTCATACCTGCAGCTACACTGGCAGAGATTATAATTGGAGATGTCTCAAGTTACATCAATAAAAAGCATACCTCTAGGTTGGTTTTACAGGATAACATGCTGCAGTTTTTCTGCAACCAAATTGCCAGGGATAAATGTTCAGTACCATATTCTAGCAAGCTAGAAGTCACTGTCCCTGTCCCATAAAACTTATAGCTCATGCTTAGACCTATTGGAGTCACTGACCATTCTTCCAAATACTGTACTTATGGGGAACTTTAATTATCCCTCTGCAAACTGGGAATTCTACAAGATCTCACATTTGCAGGTGAGGCATTTCTAGACTTTATTAACACTAACACCCTAAACCAGATACTGCATACACCTACCAAACATAGGCAATCTAGTACTCGTAAATGGTGAATAATGCCCCCCCCCCATGTTGTGTTGTCGCTGGTAAGGTCAGACCACAAAGCATTCTCCTTCGAAATAAATGGAAATTATGTAATTCCAGTAAACCCTGTCACAGTTATGAACTATTCCAAGCAAACTACCTTTTATTAAGCAATAACCTGTCAAAATTTCATGTTCCTCCAAACCTAGTTAACACAAAAGCCTATGTGAAATTATTCACAGAAGCTCTATACAACCATGTCAGTGATTGCATATAGATGACTGTGTCTACAAGAAGTAGGCCAAAAACTAACTTGAAAAACAAAGAACTTGGTGGAATCCAAAATTAAACACAATGTACAACAAAGGAAAAAATTCTTACCTAAAATTAGGAAGTGTAACACCAAAAATGATAAAAACTCTCATCGTATAGAGCAGACAACTAAGAGGACTAATTTAAGTCCAACAAAGCAAATTTTGATATAAAGATAGTGTCCCAGGCCAAGGACCATCATAATGTCTTCAGCTATGTCCAAAACCTTAAAAGAGAGCATACAACAGTGGGCTGAACTTCTGCCAAGTGGATCCACATTCAAGGAACCAAGTGATATAGCAGATATTCTGGTTGATAAATTAATCTTCAACTTTACCTCCCTCTCACCCCTAGCCATACTTCAGGAAATACTATCCAAGATAATCCCTCTAACTATCATGTAGGCAGCAGGTCTTCAAAGTGCAATCTTAGGCCAAAAATACAGCTTCGATGGGCCCTGGCAATATCCCAGGATGCCTCCTAAATAGCCTAAATATGATCTTTCAGGGCCCCTGGAGATACTATTCAACCATAGCCTCTGAACAGGCTTCATGCCACATGAATGCAGGACCTCAACAGTCATCCCTCTACACAAGGATGGTCCATCAGTGTATCCCAAGAACTACAGACCCATTAGTCTGACTAGTCTCATATACAAAACCATGGAAAGATTTATCATGGAAATGATTAACAGTGGTATAGCAAACCTTCAGGCACTGAACCCAACCCAGTTTGGTTTCATCAAAGGCAGGTCATGTCTACTGAACCTGGTGGACTTCTTTGAGAAGGTCACCGGGGCAATGGATGAGGCAAAATGGTGCATATTGCCTACCTTGACCTAGCTAAGGCATTTGATATAATACAGTACTCAGGTATTTAAACAAACTCATGGAATTAGCCATAAACCCCTATGTAACCTGCTGGGTAGTCAGCTGGCTCACAGATACGACCCAGGAGGTTAGGACTGGCAATAACCATCCTCCATAAAGAGGCCGGTCACCTGTGGAGTCCCCCAGGGCTCTGTGGTGGGTGCACTCCTCTTTGACATTATTTTATGGAAGTCAAGGCCAATGTCAAGTGCCTCTGGCTTACCAGATTTACAGATAATTGCAAGCTGGGAGCAATCATAGAACCCCTCCCCCCAAAGATCCAAACTTTTAACAGGAATGTCTCACACTGACTAGTGCTAAAGCCACAGCTTCAAACTCAATGCCAAGAAATGCATAATAGTACTTTTTGGGATGTCAGCCACCCAGGGCAACTACCTCTGATAAAACACCCCAAAAGTAAACAAAGTAGTCAGGGATTTGGAGACTACGTAGATAGTAACACCTGTCTTTCAACCAACATGTTTCTGAGGTAGTAAGAAAATCATTGTAGCTCATTCAACTTATAAGTAAGGGCATGGCATCTAGGTCCGGAGAAATCATTATGCTACTATACTCAGACCTCTTCAGGCCCATCATTCAGTACAACACTCTCTTTGGTATGTACCTGCCCTGGCACATACAACAACTGGAACTTCACAGAGGATTTTCACAAAAAGAATACATGGTATAAACACAAAGCCCTATCCCTATACTCTGCTGTGTAAAAATTGCTGAGAGGTGATTTATGCATGGCATACAGTGCATCCATGGATCCCACCCTGGTGGACTTTTTACTTATCTGAAAAACAAACGGCATCAGATCTACTAGATCCAAAGATTTAACTTTGTGATTTAAGTAGAACATCTCAGGGAGACAGGTATGTATCTCCGCAAATTCCCATTCTGTGGAATAGGCTTCTCATCAACGTGAAGAAAGCCTTTCCCTAACCCTATTCAAGTGGAACCAGGACTAGTGGATGGGAAATCAGCAATTCACCTCTGGTCTGGCACTTTGTTTCTGATGGACAGAGGCAGCAGTTAGGCTACACCCTAATATACATGCACCCCTTAAAACAACCTCTAAGACAAAGTAGCCCATTAGATTCATTTGAGTTGCATGGCTAAGCTTATAAAGGCCCCATTGGTTTTTAGCCTAGAACTACCTATGAACCTATCAACCACAAAAGGTGGAAACTCAGTAAATCAAAAACAACAACAACAAAATGTATGTAGGGTGGCAATATAGTGGTCATAGTCTAGTACATTGGGTTTCCATAAGCCCCAGGCTTTCTTTAAAGGAGGCATCATTGAGGATTGTTGTAGGTTGGAGGGGACTCTTTGCCCTTATCTCTTTTGGAAATGCCCTTATCTCTCTTGGAAATAAACAATGGCCTCAAGACAGCAGACACCTCATTTAGTGCTAAGGAGACAGCAAACTGCCACTCCCATCCATTCCAGCACAGATGAATTCATTCAAGGAGGCCATGTATGTAGCTGAGCAGGCACAACGTGTGTATGTTGGTTGCCTGATGATAGGACCCAGTGCTGAGTGATATTCTTGCTGAAGGTGGCACAGGAATTTCAGAAGCCTGCATGTCTTAAAGATGGCATCATGCTGTGTTCCCCAAGGGTGAGACTTATGGAGAAGTCCTGAAAATCTTCAAACAGTTACTTGAAATCAAAGTCCCAAACTGTAAGCCCTAGTTGAGGAAAAAAAAAATACTATGGACCACCTTTCACACTGGGTTGTGATGCCCTAGTAGACAATGGAGGAACCCTAGAAGAAGATTCTTTAATTTAATTTGCAACCCTAAACCACAGTCAGGTGATTCAGGGAGTCGCTCTTCAAGATCAGGGTGGTCAGAGTCATTCTCTAGCTATTTAACATCGGGTGGGTGGTGCCTACATTTTAAGACGCACCTTGCTGGACATCCCACCTGAAGCAGAACACAACTGTGGACATTTGCCTCTGTAGTAGAGAACAAATTTGCAACATATGGAAACAAAAAGGTCTTTTCTGAGATTGATCCAGAAGGGTATGTGCAGAGCCTGCCTTAAATTTCTTTTGACATCTGCCATCTTCTTTGGCACAGATAGATAAATCCCTGACAATGACAATTGTGACACAATTTTGATTAATGTTTTAGGCATCTGTTGAAGCTGGCAAGGGGAATCACAAATGACGAGGCTTTGCCTGCTTACCTCTTCAAGGGTCATGGCAGTTTTTGAAATTTGCTGATGATTCTGGGTCCATGACAAAAGCCATTCTGCAGAGGTGAGTGGGCAAGATGGATGTACCGTGATAGAGGGATGTTCCTGTCTTGGCACTGTTGTCTGTCCACATAGGTAGATATTTGCACTGCACAACTAGTGGGAGGTAGGCAGTGTATGAGCATGGAGTGTGATATTTAGGTGACCAACCCGTCACATCCCCATCTTATCCTGTCAAGGCAGCCACATGTGGGAGATGGTGCAAGGAGTAGAGATTTGCCTTGAAATTAAGAGTTTCACCAGTACCCTTCCCACCCTGCCATGGTGATCCCACCTGAGGGGGCAATACTGATAGGTGAAGGTAGAAGATTGTGGAGAGGTTAGCTGCAACAAAGGGGAACAGATATATTTGCCTTCTGGCAGTGCCTCAGCAAACACCTGGGACCAAGAATGGGATTCTGCTATTCCTTGCAGTGGCTACATTAAACCACTAGCATCCTCCTATTAATGAGGTAGATCAAATCAAGAGTTTCCCTGTAAATCATTTGCATGTAACCTGCTTAAATAGCTAACAGATATGATTCCCTGCTGAGCAGTAAAAAGAATACCAGCATTGGTTTTGGTTCATTGTTTGATAACAGCAAAGAGATTTTCATTGCTTTAGGTACTAAACATGGCTGTTTTTTTTTTCCAAGATATGTGTCAGGATCCAGACTCAAACTATCGGGGTGGTAGAGAAGAGCTATTGGAATCAGGAGGTAGATGTGCTGTTATTATGGTGTCCATGATGTCGTAGCATGCATTTTGAGCATGGGAGTTCGTGAGGGAAAAAGTGAAGGTCAACAGAAAATTGGATGAACCAAAGAAGGCCCCAGATATTAGATCTGTGATTTGCAAGAATTAGTATAAAAATACTTTTCAGCGGTGGTACAGCGGTAGCGTTGTTACCTCACAGCAAGAGGTTCTCCTGTTCGATTCTCGGCTAGAGTGCCTTCTGTGTGGAGTCTGCATGTCCTCCCCATGGTCGAGTGGCCTCTGAAAGACATGCGTGAATGGGCATGCCTTCACTAAAGGTTGGGCATCGGGCTGGCAACTCGGCACCATAAAAATCGACTGCCAATCATTAGTGGACCGGAGTTCCACTGTGGCAACCCCCAACCTGGAAAAGCTGAAAAGACAAACAAGTATAAAAATACTTCATAGAGTTCTTTGTTTTGTATGCCATTAGGAAAAAAAGCTAGGTAATTACACAGCTCTAAGAGATTTTGTTTTTGTCTGTCTCAAACCGGTACTTTCTCCTGTCTTTGTGCACCACTACAAAATTATGCATTAAGAACTAGGCTTTGATGACTATTTAATTTAGTACTGCAACAGTTTTTTCATTCCTCAAAACTATGATGTAAAAAAAAGGTGTCTTCCATTGTGATAGATTTTAAAATCATAAATTTAAATGATCTCCTGTTAAGCAGAGATCTGGAAGATTAATTGGAACTGTAGTATTATTTTTTCTGTAGGAGTCTTGCCCCATTCCTGCTTGACTATCCAGCCTCCCCTGATTAGACTTGAGACAGTTTGTTCCCCCATACTGAATTAGAGCTATCCAGAGGGGCCATTGTCTAGGCAGCCATGGGGGTGGGTTGTTCCCTTGCTTGCATCCTGGCAGTGAGAGCTTGTAGGATAAGCCTTGCCCCTTCCCTTGAGAGGGAATGACCTACATCACCAAAGAGAACACAATGCTCCCTTGAATTTGAAAGCACATTCCTGTGCACCAGTATCTAAAGGTTACTGCATATGTAGCCTGGCGGCCGAATGCCCACCCCAGGGCCATCTTTAAGTTACTTCCCCCTTCTGCAAGGGATTGTAGCTTAGGAATGTCCCTTCGCTATAGAATTGATAAGCTCATTCTCTCTTCAGGCTGATAAATGAACTTGGATTGCCTGGGGTCATAGTCAGGATTTTATTCCTGTATCTAAGTGGAGCTGGTTTTGGATTGTATTATTTTCATATGTCCTGTATAACTGCTTCCCCATGGCTTTAACTTTTGTATTGTTTTTAAGGTTGTCCAACAAAAAGTTTAAAATGTTACTGTTCTAGGATGCATCTGAAAAGTGGTCATTTTTATGAATGACACACATCGTTAAATAACAAACGTATGTTTCTTTTGCTTGTTTTAATTTTATTGGTTGTATGATCTTTTTGTAAATTGAAATCATGTCTGTACATAACTTCAAGGCAACACTTGTAGTGTAGGCTGTCAGCAGTCCATAGATTATAGATTAACCCATTACTAAATCAGGATCTAAAATTGAGTGGACTTGTACTGCAGATTTATTTTGTTGAGAAACACATCCCTCCTGAAAAGTAATATAGTAAGCTTATGTGTCTCTTACAGTAACCCCACATTGTCACAGAGGCATAAAAGGTGACTACACCTTGACTTAGCAGAAGGCAGAATTTTAGTGGGACAATTTTTTTGCAGATTAACACAATTTATGTAGTCACCCTTCCCTTGCAGATGGGTCTGAATCAGCTTGATTTTAGTCCTGAGAAATTCTTTGCAGGTTTGTGGACCCTATGGCTCAAGGAAATTTGATTTACCCCACTATCAAGCCATAGCTTACAAGGTTGGAGTTTTGAGTAGTGAAACATTGAAAACATTAGCTAATACAATATATCATTGTTAGAGTGTATATGAGAAGAATGCTTTGCCTCATATACTACCACTTGGAATTCCAGCTGCCAGACAACCTCAGACTCTTTCTTTATCACAAACAGATACATTTGGGTTTATTCTTTAAAAAAAATCAATGCTCCTGTCATTTTAGAAGGCCAGCTGTCTGGTTTGACTATTTATAACAACTGACCATTTATTACTGTTTCTTAGCAATAATTGTTTGTGTGAGTTGCAGTATGTTTTATTTTCCTTGTGATTTCATCATTTGGGATAACTAGTAAAATCAGGACTAAACAAGTTTACTAAATTGTTATTGTTTTAGTTTCCAAATCATTTTATCAGTGTGATTTCTTTGCTGTAGTTTATTTCTTCAAGTGAAGGTTTTGCTAAAAGTCTTACAACCCAGACAGATGGTCAGACTCAAGTCTTGCAACACAGATGGATGGTCAGACTCATGGAATTATTTCTCAGTACTTAATGACCACAGTGGATGGAGTCTGGGTTGTAGCAGAAAAAATAGTGAATTCAAAGACGAAGGCATGCAGTGGAAGGGAAGCTGTTAGTGCTCTGCAATACTAAGGAACAGCACATTAGGCAGAACAGCAAGGAATATAGTAAAAGTGAACGTGAGAATTATGTATTTTTTTCTCTGACACAGTCCAGCATGCTGCCAGACGTGTTCTGCAGCACTCCCGAGAATGTTGTTGGATATGCATTTAACAAGCCTGGGGAACAAGGCCATGCAGTGTGTGCATACATGCTTTGTATGTAAGCTAATTGAGTGCACTTGTGTGTAGGAGTGGGAATGGACACCAATATACGAATTAGGTAAAGCTGTCCCATTGAGCTATGCAGCTGTTGCTGCCCATTCTACAGCAGTACATAATCTACTAAAATGACCAGTATACTGGGATATAAATTGCCATTCATGACAAATCCAGACCATACTTACCTTATTACCCATACATGCATTTTGTCCAGCATTAGATTCTTAAAATATAAGATGTCACACCTAATGCCCAGGTACTGGACATAACAGTACACATATCTGTATTGGTACACTGTGAGCATTCCTTGGTTCTGACAGTAGCAGAAGTGGCTACTTCATTAAGGTCGTGTTTTGTTTAGTTATGGTGATACTTTTATACGAACAACTTGAGTCTAACAATATATCTCATACAGTCTAGGATCACGACTGTAGAGAACAGTCAGAAGAATCTTACAGATTGCAGCCCTTAGGTAAATATAGAAAAGTTAATGCATTTCCACTTAGACTATTGGCCAAAGCACCAGCAGATGTTCATTAACACATTACAGTGCAACCATGGCTGGAGTACTGCAGCCACAACATGCAGTTTGGCATGCACCTTTTGCAATGCACGTCACCTCACAGTTTAATGTTTAGATTGCAGTAGCATCCGCACTGTAACATGGCACTTTGTTTCAGTAGGTATTTTGCATACTCTCCACATCATGTACATCATAGGACTGCAGATATCCTGTTTTATTCTGCATTGCTCCTGTTCATGCTGCTTATATTACTGTTGTTGCACCTCTGTCTAAATAGATAGCTTTGCCAGCACAGGGGGTATCCTGCTTTGTATTATAGGGCTATAGTGTATGCAGTAGTAGTATGTATTTTAGGGGTGCTCAGGGTACCGCACTGATGTAGACTTGTGCTTAACCAAGAATGTAGGTAACAGCTTCTCCAGACTGAGCTGCATTGCAATGCTAGTGCCAATTGCTGTGCTTGCTATTAATATATGTGAATTACCCTCCATGTTTTATTCAGACTGCTATATCCATTGCATATGTGCTGTGTCCCTCTGTGACATTCATTAACATGTCCTTTCCACAGCTGTTTTATACTCTACTTGAAGCCCTACAGTGCATACAAACTGTGTCAATCTGATCCAGTGTCTGTCTTGAGGTAGAAGAAGTTGATCTTCATATGATGTAATAGTTTTTCTCACTATGTTGCATCATTTGAATATGATAATGTGTAACACGGCTTTCTTTTCTTTATTTTCTATTTCATTTACTTCAAAGGTATTCAGGCAAAATATTACAATCTGCAGTTCAACATCTTCCTTATTTTTTCTTAGCATTCATTGCCAGCACTTTGACTTGCAGTCTTGTCTCAATATGTTTGAGGTATTTTCAGACATTACAGTTTCAACTCTTTAATAATAACCACTAGAACTATTTGTTGGTGCAACTTATTACATGTTTCTGTAGAACTACATGCAAATTCTTAAATTATTCTGAACACGCTTTTCTTCACATACCTTTGCAAAATTGTTGTTTTGTCACAGAAATCTACAACATTCATTTCAAAAAGAACAAAGCATTCCTGTTTTGCTTATAGCCACACCTGGAACATAAGACTTGAATTTCAACTTCATCCTATTTTCCGTGCATTTCTATCATTCTTACTCCATTATTGTTCTAATTGATTCTCTCTCGGGGCCAGCCTTAGGTGAAAAGCAACCCTAGGCAAAGAACTTGGTGGCCCTGTGTGCACAGACTACTGGTTCTTCTCAGTGTTTCCCTCCAATTTTTGTGCTTCACTTCATCATTTTCCTCCATTGCGTCAGCAAACCCAGATTCCAATGTAATAATTGCAGAAGAAAAAAATTAAACAAAGCAGAAGGGCTGGGGCCGCTAGATTCTGGATGTTCTAAGACGTGCTTTATTGCTTTTTTACAATCTGTTGATCCAGTGATGACTTGAACAAAAATAATAAGTAAGGAAAGAAATTCATTTTCACACAAGCAACAACTCCTCAGCTGTTTACTCCATTGTTTCAACAAACCATAGATAACCAAGACTACACTTTAATAACCATGGAGAAAAAAAAAATAATTAAGCAGGTCAGCTGGAAGCTATGACTTAGACTCTTATTTTGGTGCTGAGGTTAAGTGGTAGACCATGATACAGATGAGAGAGACAGCCAAAGAAGCTGCAGCTAAAAGCAGTTCAATCAAAAAAATCAGGTACTTACAAAAATCCTCAGCTTACTCAGCCTGCACATTACACCAAGGGACCTTCGTTCTTGATACACTTGCAGCTCTGCTTGAACAAAGCAGTCTCTGAATCAAGTAATCAAGCAAATCAAATCTGGATCAAGTTGGCAACTTGAATCCTGCTGCAGTCAAGCAATTAAATCAGGATAAAGTGAGTAAGTTAAATCCTGATGCATGAAAAGGACTCAGGCACTTGTAATCGCATTCTAATTCTGAGACAAGTAAGGAATGGAGTGAAGGACAGCAAACTAAGTAACTGCCCTGGCTTATATAGTCAAGTGAACATGCCGCACTTTCTGGAAACTTACGGCTGTCGAACTGATATTTTTAGGAAATCCCATGACATTGATCAAAAATTGCACATTGTTTGAGACATTTACAAACAGCATTATTTTTCTGTTAATTTTACATACTTGCTTCCCAAATCAGATAGTGTCTATCACCAAATAATGAAGTACCACCAGGAGCTACATAGAATAAAACTTTAATCACCACAGGTATCCACAGGTTAAGCACTTTCAATTTTTTTAGAAGGCCTTCCTCAAGTCTAAAACATGTCAGTACAAAGCATGGTCACTTCCCCTTTTTAAGCACACTGTTGATATCTAGTCATTGGGTTGAAAAGGTCACAAGCTGCAACTCTGTAAAAATGTTTGTCATATTTTGTAATTTAAATGCAAAACTCTGATTAATCACTACAGGATTATTAAAACATGCTCATTAATAAACCTATCGTAGGCGAACAAGCTTAACTTTTATCTAATTAATTGGAAATCATGCTCTTGTGTCTTTGCTGTTCAATTTGCTGTTTCATTCCAAACCATGAGGTACTCAAGCCAATAAAAATGGGACAGGCTACATGAGCCCTATACATCCAAATTCCTGATATAGCTAACTCATGGGCATTAAGTCAAAGGAAGTGTATATTTTTAAACAGCAATTTGTACTTTTAAAGGATTATATAATGCAAACAGCAATACAAAATGCAGGAAAAAATAAAAGTTAAAAGTAATAATGCAATAACAATAACATTATTTTACAGATGGGAGATGGCTGTTTTCTGAATCTCATAAGAATGCTCGATAATGGTACCTTTATATTTAATTATTGTAATTACAGTTTCATGCGCATGTCTCAGTCTTGTTCAGTAGTTTCAACACAATTTGTCCTTGTTGAGTAACTTTATGAAAGTCTGGATGAATTAAAGCTGTCCATTTCAATGTATGCAATTGCTCAATATTGGATCAATGCAGTTTGATTCATAACCCTATTAACTATTTGTTGCCCTATTTTTAGGTCTTGATCAGATAACAGTTGCATTGCTGGATTTAAATTATATCGAACACAATTTAATTTATGTTGTAAGACATTTTGATCTACACTGTGTAGTATCTCATTGCTTATTTTTGTTTCCCTTGATGCAGTACCTAACAAATCTTAAATCAGTTTTACAATAGGAGTTAATATTTATGTCACCATTTTTTATATTTACCATTACTGTATGCAATGAGTATATTTTACTGTTTTACAACTTTTTGTTTATCTTTACATTATGTCCCAGTTCATAGCTGATTTGTTGTCCATGGCATACCAGATGTCCGAGTCCAATAAATACAGCTGAGTCATTGTTCTTGGCATATAAACCAATCGAAGGCAAACCAGTCTCAAAGGTGTTCTTTTCATAACCAAAATAAGCTTGTGCAGGAGGTATTTTTGGAGATGTGGCAGCTTCTAGCTCTGATGCACTTTTGGAGAGTGCAGCACTGTTCTTCAGGATTTAGAACACATCTTTCTATGATTTTCTCATGAAATGTGTAGCAAGCAGGGGTGATGACCATATATTTGGTTGCATTTCACATTGCCATGGTCTTGAAAGTAATCATGAAGAATAAATCATTTTATAATCTCCAGCTGAAATTCCATATTAGAAATCAATGTCCATATCAGGTTGTTTATTGTAATCATGATCTCATTGATGTAATAAATTTCAGTCACTTTTTGAGCTGAAGTTTGCTAAGTCTCATCCCATTGTGGCACAGTATGGGACTGTACAAATACCTTTAAGGCAACATGCTGAAAGTGTATCGTCTGCCATCTGAAGTGAATGCAACTTGAGATTTACTCTCCACAGCTATCAGAATGGTAAAGAAAGGGCATTTGTCAAACCCAAGATCAAATGATACAGCTCGGCAGCTGAAGATAATGTTTTCCTCTGATAGGAAAAAGGGGCTGTGGAGGGAGGGATGGAACTGGAACAGCAACTGCAAGCACTGAGGCAACATTATTTTCAGATCTACATAATCCATGATTATTTGCCATGATCCATCAGTCTTTTTCCGTAGAACAGAACCACTGAACAGACTCACAGCTGGTTCAGATTTACCCACCTGCAACAGTTTTTGCATTGTTTCTGATGTTTAGCATGTCCTTCAGGAAATTGATATTGCTTAATGTTTTAATGTTTCTTCAATAGAAAGATATAAATCAGTTCCTTCATAGCTTTATAGGAAACTACCTGTTATCTTTGCCTAAGAGAGGTGTCACAGCTGTGACCCACAGGAGTATGTAATGTCTAAAAGCTGTTTTCCCTCGCTCTCTTTTTTTTTTTTTTTTTTTTACCTTATTTCTTTGAATTGTCAAATATCCTGATCAACTACATTAGTAATCAGTTTTAAGTGTGGGTGGAACTCCAAGCAAGCACATATGTGTGCAGCTCCTTCCCATTCAGTTGTACTGCATTACCTCTAGAGCCCCATACCCAGTTAAAATTGTTTCCTCGGCTTCTACTTGTAAGTTTGAACTCTGGTTATATGTCATTATTTTTGTCCATTTGTGTGACTGAGTCTCATTTTCAACACTAACACACTTTTATTTCTTTCACAGGATGCCTCTATGCTATTGGTACACCTAACAAACCACACACTCTGCATACATCATCAGATAATGACAAGTGCCATCCAATGTGGCTGAATCAAAATCTAGTCTACAAATTAGTACACATGCTCTAGGCTGTGAGGGAGGTTTTCCTGCCCTCTGCATTTTCTTTGCTTATACTGTTGAACCATTATGACTGATAAAGAAATTAATCTGTTTTCTCATTCTTTAATAAACTGTTTGCCTTTTCTAAGGCATTTTTGTGTAGACAATATTGATTTATATACTCTGTTTTTTCAGTTTACTAACTTGCTGCATGAGCTCACTAACTATATGATCTAAAAGTTGTCAAAAACAGTCATTCAGATGTGCTTTCCCCAACTTGTAACTTTTTTCCTACTCATCTAATTTTAAAGCTGTTAAGGCTTTTAAGTGTGATATCTAACTTAACATTTTCCCTAGAAAATCTCACAGACCAGCCATGGTTAGCTTATTACTGTTTATCAAATGCATTTTTATATGCTTTTATTTAGTTCCTCCAAATACAAATAATGGTGGTGATTTTATTCTTCCTGTATCCCTCAGTACCCCACTCCTGGTACCAGTATGTTTTAGGTTCTTATTGTGGAACGCAGTTTAAGTGGTAAACCATGATACAGATGGCATAATGAGACACACCAAACTGCAGCTAAACACAGTTTAATAAAAAAATAAGCTACTTACAAAAATCCTCAGCTTAATCATCGTGCAAACTATATCAATGGACTTTTTTTCTTGGTACAGTTGCAGCTCTGTTTGGCCAAGGCAGTCTCTGAGTCAAGTCATCAATCGATTAACCAATCAAATCAAAGCTGGATCAAGCTGGCAGCTTGAATCATGATGTCAGTCAATCAAATCAGGATAAAGTGAGCAATTTAAATCCTGATGCATGAAAGAAAACCGAGCATTGGTTATCAAACTGAAGTCCTGAGACAAGTAGTGAGGGGAGAAAGACAGCAAACTAAGCAACTGCCCTGGCTTAGATACACAGAAGTGAACATGCAATACTTTCGGGAAACTTAAAGCTGATATTTTTTGGAAAGCTTGACATTGATCAAAATAGCATGTAGTTTATTGGTGTCTGAAACATTTACAAAGAACATTATGTTGTTAATGTCTCCATACTAGCTTCCCAAATCTGATTGACAGTGTCTAAAGCATGTCCCTGAGAAGCATGGCTACTTCCCCTTTTTGAGCACACTCGATACATGGCATTGGGCTGAAAAGGTCACAAGCATCAGCTTTGCAAAAAGTATATTTTATAACCTAAATGCAAAACTGATTAATCAGTGCAAGATTATTAAAAACATTCTCACAAATAATCAGAGCATGATAGGTTAACAAGCCTAATCTCTGTCCAATTAATGCAGAATCATGCTCTTATGTCTTTGTTGCTTAGGTTGCTGTTTCATGCCCAACAATGGGGGAACCAAATCAACAAAAATGGGATAGAATGCATGTGCCCTATGCAGGCACACCATAACTGGCCAAGACTTCACTTTACTTTTAATGTGGAAGGAACAAATGAATTAAGCAGGGGCTACTAGGAAGGAGTAAGATTTATTCAAGACTTAATGTTTAGATCAAGCAAAATAGCAGCTCCCAATCAAATGAGAAAACACAGGACACATAAATGTTACCTAAGAATAGTGCCTGCCCTTCTAGTAAACCTGTGTCAGAATCCCTTTATATAGCAATATGGTGGAGGGGGGGGGGGGGGGCTACCAGGTCCCTGGACACACTGAGACTCTATTTATAATGCAGTGTATTTTATGCCTTATTTTTTACCAAAAAATACTTGTTCTTTTCCATTGCTAACTGAACAAGTCTGCCTATACCTTCTGTCCAAAACACTGAGCAAGGCCACTTGAATTAGGCAGAGGGTCTTTTGGGGGGGAGCTAAGGAGACGTGTGTGTGTGTGTGTGTGTATATATATATATATATATATATATATATATATATGTATATATATATATATATATATATATATATATGTGTGTGTGTATATATATATATATATATATATATATATATCTTACAGCACCTATATATGTGACCACATATGTAGTGACCATCTCCCAACCTATGTAGGAAAACAACAGGGTTTACTCAAACAAATTATCTTTAAACAAGTATGCAATTTAACCAAACATGAGAAAAAAAACCCATTTATTATGGTCCTGCCCCACTACAACTGGAATGTATTAAGACTTAATGTCCCTAGATGAAGCAGTTAATCACTTCAATTACACTTTACTAAAATATTAAATGATTTTGCATCAGTTATGACAAGAAGGATTAAAACACAGCACTGTGGCTAACAAAAGAGACCAAACAGCTCATGCTGCAAAGAGAGAGAGCATAGAAAGAATGGTATGAGAATAAAACACGATATTCCTACCAAAATTTTAGATATCTTAGAAACCGTACCAAGATTCTTGTTGAATTTGATGAGAAATCATATTACAGTAATATCCAACAAAAGCACCAAAATAGTCCCAAGCATTTTTGGGCCTCCCTAAGTCAACTATTACTCCCTGGCCATAGCCGAGGGTGGCCTAATGGTTAAGGTGTTTGCCTTACAAACACAAGGTGTAGGGTTTGAGTCTCACAAATGATAATTGGCTAGGCCTAAAATGGCGCGCAAGGGCAGTTAGCCTAGTACTAACCTATGACCTTCTGCTTCAAGCAAAAAAAAATCCTTTGCCACTCAGGTCAATACTCATTTTATCCAGACAGTTCTATCATTAATCAGTGATCAACTCACTTCACCCTCTTACTTCCATCTATTCTTGAAAGCAACACACTGTCTTGTAGTTTTCAGCCCATGCCAACATCAACCATAAAAAAATTACTAGCCAAATTAAAAGCAACGACCTCAGCTGCTGAAGGAGGTTCTATAACAGAGTTAAACTACAGACCTAATGCTAGCCTACCAATCCCTCTCTAAAATCTTCGAGAAATGTATTAATTCTCAGTTTATGAAATATATAAGCAAACACAACCTCTTCTCCAACACCCAGCATAATTTCATGCCCAACCACAGTACTACTACTACTGCCCTCAACTTCACCAACATAGTAAACCAACACAGAAATGAGGGAAGCCCCATTTCTTCACTTTTTCTTGACCTTTCCATAGCATTTGAAACAGTGCCTCACCAAAAGCTCCATTCTGATCTTGCAACACTTATCCCTCCTTCTCCTGGTTTTACAGTTATTTATGCAGTCATCATCAGACAACTGAATGGCAAGAAAAAAAAAGCTTTCACTATTTTAGCAAATCTCTGTTGGTGTATTCTAGGGGTCAATATTCAGTCCCCTTCTATTTAACATTTTTTGAAATAAACATCTTACTGCTCCAACACTTACCACTCTTGTAAAAAACGCTGATGATTCATCTCTTATCTGCTCTGTCCATAACAAAATTACAGGAAATAACTCAAAAATCTTTCACTGTCATTGAGATATGGCTAAAAAAATCTAACTTACTGTGTACTGTGAAAAAAAAAGTTATTTACTCCAAAACAACGCCTTAACTAAAACATATTTCATATTACCAGTAGTAGTAACACAAAATTGAAACCATAAACCAAATTTAACTACTTGAGTAATAGATGACAGCCTCAGATTTGATGACCACATACCTCATTCCATCAAGAAAACTCACCAAAATCTCAGCTCCCTCTATAGAGCCAAACACTACCTGACAGATGAGTAAGAATTACCTTAGAGGCAATATACCTTCTTCTTTTTCTAGTATATGCTTCCCCTAATCTTACAAATGTCAACTCAATGCCTCCTCCTACTACAATAACTAAATTTGCAACCAACCAACCATATAAAATACATGACTGCCTTTGATTAAAACAATTAAACTGGCTTGAACTCACAAACCAGTTGGCATACTTGCAAATAAGTGTTACCCACAACCTATTGTACTCTCCAGACAAATGGCCAGCATTAAAAAGTACTCTGCTGTACTATTCAACCACTAGAGACCTTCTGTCTAGCAATAAACTCGTACTGTGTATCAGTTAACAAATTAAACACTGCTGGAGACTCTCCCTACTCCCATTATGTGTCAAAACTCTGGAATGAAATCCTGGCACAGTTAAAACAGATAGGAAAAACTAAATAGTTTTAAATAGATGGCTGTGTTCTTCCTACTCACCTTGTTAGCTTTACCCGGATTATTTTTCTTCAACTCTTACCGCTACTTTGCTTCCCAGTGTTTTTGACCTTATCGCTCAGCTTCTAACTGAACTAATTTCATAAACATTCACTGTTTCTGTCCCACCCCAACACTAACTACAGTTCAGCCTCTCTCCATTTATCCTACTGCTCATTTCTAAAATTTATCTTTCCATCGTACCGCTCAACTTCTAAGGACATGTTTTAAATATTGCTATATAACTTAGAAAGTTGATAGAATAACAGGTTTTGAATTAGCATGCATTTTCTAAAGGGTATGAAGTCTGAAACTCAAATTTCTGTCATTATTTTTCTGACCTCAACCCTCAAAGTTTTGGCAGTGATTTCTCAAAAAAAACACAATTTTGAGAAACAGACCAAAATATGAGGCAAAAATCTGGACATTTTGCAAAAAATCTGGGCAGTTGAGAGGTATGCCTTCTATATCTCTCTCATCAGTTTTTAAGCTATATCACTATTTGATGTCTGTAAATTATTACTAACCTTGAAAACACCCCAGTTTGATCTTTTCTTTGCAGCCATTATGCTATAAAAACATTAAATAGTATTGTATTTTATTTTACCATTCAATAAATCAGCAAATATGCTAATTTTTCTTTTTTTGTGTTAAAATGCTATGTTTATGAAAGAAATATTTAAAAATCACATAAGTAAGCTCATGTGCAAATGTTTTACCCTGCAATTATAAATGTGTATCTTGTGTAAATTAAATGTGGAGCTTTTCTGCCAGTACTTCTGCTGAAATGGGTTTTACTCAGTCAGACTTTTCCTGGACAATAAGGCAAACAAACAAATACATTAAATAATGTGATGCCTTGTTATTGTGTATGACCACAGATAAAATTGGTGATATTTTTCCTCACACATTTTCATGCACATACTGTCACTTTCTGCCAAAAGAGGTCTGTGACAAAATGTGAATGCATAGGCAGGCACCTTACACGCTTGCCTATAAGCATATTGGGAAAATGCCATTTCACCTACAGCACGACATTAGGCTGTGAAGAAAACTTGAGCACCTAGATAAAACCAGAGAGTGGGAGGACATATATATGCATACCCCTCCTAGAAGGAACCACAATAAAAATCTCAACCAGACAGCTATGTGCTGTGAGATGGCAGTTATACTCACTATGCCACTGTGCAAGTTTTCCGTTGCTTTCACACACAGCTTGTGCAGACCTTCAAAGAGAGACAATTATGTCAAATGTTGATGTTTGACTGTGATGGAAGGTGAAAGAAATTATGGCTAAGTTGTTGCTCTTAGAGACACTGTAACATCTTCCACACATACACACATACACACATATAATCATAACGGCAAACATTTTACATAGACTTTAGCAAATACAGTACATTGTATGACCCATCTCTTGCCAATCCTGTTCAGTGACTGCAGGGTTCAGTCACTTCTATGTACAGACAGCCTCCATACTCCTCAATTACAGCCATTTGATTGATTTTGTGCATGCACCTCAGATGTCTCATCATGATTTAAAGAAATGCCCACAGCAAAGCAGTCCATCTTGCTTCACACACAGGCACACTAATCCTGCAAAACTGGATTGAAAATTCTTTAACGTGATCATAGCAACAAGATAATTTTTTATCCACAGATAACACTCATATCCAACAATTACTGTCTCTGTGCCGATTGTGCTCAGATCAGATGTCTGATTGTAGAAAAAGTATTGACCAAAGAAATGTATGCAAGATTTGTTTTAAACAAGTTAGCACAGGCTCACTAATCCCTTAAAGCCTGATTAATGATTATGGGTGCAGGGAAGCTAGGTTGGTTTCATCTAAAGACAGCCCCAGTACCTAGCAGTTATAGACACACTGTTGATTGTGCACATGCCAGATGCCTAATTTTATTTAAAATGACCACAGTAATGTATTTCAACTTTGTTTCTCTCAACCAGTAGCCACAGTAAATCATTCTTGTGTGTTTCACAGAAATACATATTATCCCTAAAATGGAAAAATATCAGTTTAACTTCAGTTGACAGCAGGATTATTCTTTTTAAACCACAGCCAGCTACCCATTTTCAGCAATTTATATCCCTTTTTTCTATATATATATATATATATATATATATATATATATATATATATATATATATTAGATGTCTGATTGCTATTAAAATAGTCACACTTTCTTTATGTTAACTTTGTTTCACAAAAACACAATCTAGGCAGCCGCAGTAAAGTATTCCAAATTGATTCACATGAGTACTCACTCATCCTACAAAGCCAGAATGGGTCTATATTACATAGCTGAAGCTTTAGGTAATCGAATACCTAAAGCTCTACACCAAAACTGCGAAAGCTGTAAATATCGAATGGCCACTTCCGCAAATTCTTTCGTAGGGAAAGAATTTGCTTGGCCAAAGGAAAAAAAAAATTCAAACCCTAATTGAGTGGGGGAGGGATGTGCCCCCCCCCCCCAAGTAAATATACCAACTCCGATATTGCTCTACAGTGGAGGAAAAGGGCAGATTCCTGATGACAGCCAAGCAAATTTTTTCCCTATGAAAGAATTTGTGGAAGTGGCCGTTTGATGTTTACAGCTTTTGCTGTTTAGGTGTCAACCTTTAGGTATTCCATTACCTAAAGTTTCGATCACCTAATGTAGACCCACCAGAATAATAGCTTTTTACCTTAAGCAAATGACAACATGTTAGGGTCAGTCACCTTCAAATGCAGACAGCCATGCTACCCAACAATTATATAGACTTTCTGTACTTCTCAGATTTTTGTTTGTAATCAAATAAAATAATCACCACAGTAATTTCCTAAAGCTCTGTTTTACAGTGGTTATCCACAGTATAAAGCATTCCAACTTGGTTCACAAAAATACAAATTTGAACAGTGAAGTCCACTGACTTTCAGTAATATATAATTGCCTACGAAGGGTAAAAAAAAATACTTGTGTGAACTACATCTTAGCCATCCAGATACACAGTTTTATTGCAGAACCTATCAGTGCTGCTGGCTACAGACTCCTGACTGTTTTCACTGTCATCAGTACCCTTTATTGTTTAAAGTTTCCAGGCTTTCTGCTTGGTGCCACCCACCATGATCTAAATAAGCTTGTTCCTTGGTATGATTTTCATGGTTACATCCTACCCACCTTCAGTGACCTTCAAGAAGCTTGACTGCTGGAAACCCATTTTTTTATATTTTCAAACTTCTTTACACATGCATATGCTTCCCTGTATGCAGTTGTTGCTGTTAATATGTAATGTTACTTGCTCAGAAAACTGATGTTTGGGAGAATTTCTCCTTTCTGCCAGGATTGTGTAGCCACAGACATGTTATGTGTTTGTGTATGCATATGTGTGTGTGTGTGTGTGTGTGTATATATATATATATATATATATATATATATATATATATATGTATGTAAAATATGTATGCATATGTGTGTGTGTAGATACATATATATAGATATATATATATATATATATATATATATATATAGGTTTCCAGGGATGTGGGGAAAGGGCTTGCCCACTGCAGAAAACATTTGTTTTAAGGACTTTCATTGTACAAAAATGTAGATAGATCATATCTCAATATCATTTTTGGAGGCAGTTAAAGACTGACATCTGCTTTACAGGGAAGACTTATTCCGTAGTTCTGGAAAGTTGGAGGCACTGGACAGTAAATTATCTCACTGTTTAAGATCTATTCCTAACAGATCTAGTGTCTGGTGTTTGTTCCTGATTTATGCTTTCTGTCTGTGTGGAGTTTGCTTTTTCCTCTTGTGTCTGTACAGGTTTCCTCCTGACACCTCCCAAAATATAGGGTCCTTTAACTGAAAGTCTAAGCTATCAACATATATTGAGTTTACACACACAAAACAGTCCCAACTGATGATGGTAAGTAATAATCTCCACACAAAAACCACCAAATTCGGCACTTAAAGGAAATGAGGACAGAGGCACAAGATTAGCAAACCACAAGTTTATTACCACTTTCATCCACAAATCGACTTCATCAGAATAATTCTAGTAAAACATGCAGGAACATTTAAAAGAACAGACCTCCAATAAAAATCAAGAACAAATCAAGTAAAAATACTTCTTATTGGTTTATTCTAGGTTTCTTTAAATCATTCTCTTTTAAATAGCTTTAACCTTCTCCCTTTTAAGAAATCTTTGATATAGATGTTTTCATTAACACCAGGTGCTTTTTCAGCACCCAGTTTCAGTTGCCACAACGTTTCTTTTTGTTCATCTACATTCTTATAATCTCACCCTCTTAAATTGAGAGGGACTGCTTCAACAACAGTAAATAAGAATTTCTTGAAACCAACACATATTTGTGAATGTTTAAAAAGGGTATTTTTTTCATCTTTAAATTTTATAGCTAAAAGATGTTCTTTATTTCTTACATCTAGGCTCCTAGTAGTCATGCCTATGTAATAGGCATTACAAGTGGAACATACACTGGCATAAACTACTCCTTTAGACTTGTAAGTAAAACTTCCCAGTATAGATATAGTAGACGTGACATGATCTAAACTGAGAAAAGGTCCTTGTAAAATGTATCTACAAATACTGCAATCACCGTACTTATACATACCATTTGCTTCATTCCCTCTGTAGGAACGTACATCCAACTTACTGTTGTTGTTGTTTGTTTTTCATTTTTTCCCGGTTATGGGTCACCACAGCAGAACTCCGGTCCGCTAATGATTGGCAGTAGATTTTCACAAACGCCGAGGTGCCAGCTCAATGTTCAACCTTCAATGAAGGCACGCTCGTTTACGCATGTCTTTCGAACGCCCACCCAACCGCAGGGAGGACATGCAGACTCCACACAGAAGGCACTCCCCGCACTCCAGCCGAGAATCGAACGGGAGAACCTCTTGCTGTGAGGTAACAACGCTACCGCTGCACCACCGTGGATCTTTATTCTCTAATATTGTTTTAAAATTTAATTGTTCTTATATGTAGCCCTAGGAACTGAAGTGTTACTAGCCATCAAGTCCTATTTTATTTATTTTACATTTGTTTACCGGGATAGTCCGACTGGACACATGTCCATTTACAGCGGAGGCCCGGGGCGAAAAGCTCCACATTCAGTACATAAAAACAAATAGTTGAACAATATGATAACAATATGATCATCTGTACAAAATTGACAATAGATAAAAATACAACTTTTGATGCAAAAAATTTGACACTATATAAAAAATACAACTTTTGATACAGAAACAGAAAATTGACACTAGATAAGCATTATAACTGACTATAGAGGCAGAGACTACTTGGAAATTAATTAGTGTAAGTTTAGCATGAGCTAGTATAACTATTAGAAACTTTAGCAGAAAATAAAAATCCTGATATTGTAGAAAAATTACAGTAGGAATAATTCGATATGAAGCTATCTGGGGTGGTAGAAACAATGAAGGTTAGGTAATGCATGGATACAGCCAGGAATTCATTAAGTGTAATTTAAGTGAGTTTTTGAACAGCATAATAGAGGAGGCAGAAGATAAAGCAGAGGAAGGTTATTCTAGGTTTTAGCTACGTCATGGGAGAATAGTGCTTTACCTGCAGTGTTATTAGCCTTAGAGATACAAAGGAGTGATTTGTCAGTGGAGGGAAGGGGACGATTTGATTTGTAGGGCGTAAGTAGGTGACAGTGCTGGGGTTCTATCGGGATGTCTCACAATATTGTAGGCAATGATTAGTTGATGGTAATTGAGTAGTTGGAGAAATTCTACCCATTGTAGTTCCTTTAGAGCCTGACAGTGATGGGTTCTGAAGGTGCAGTTATTAGCGAACTTGGCAATTTTGTTGTAACATGTCACAAGTCTAGCAAGATCATGTTTTCTGATATGGGTAAGGATTGGTGCCACATACATTAGAGTGGACAATAAATGGGTGTGGGCTAGGGAGATTCTCGCTTGTTTTGAGAGAAAGTTTTTGTGTCTGTATAGTGTTCCCATGTTTTTATGGACTTTTTTGATGGTTTGTGAAATGTGGACATCAAACTGTAGGTTTTTGTCAATTTCTACACCCAGGAGTTTGCTGTGATCAGAGGGGGTGATGATAGTACCATTTTTGGAAGTGATTGAGAATGACAGAGTGGTAGGAATAGATTTGTTGGGGGTGAAAAGAACCAGTTGTCTTTTTGGGATTTAGGATAAGTTGGATCTGAGCAATCCAACTTTCCACTAAGCTAAAGGAATCCTGAGTGAGGAGTTGTAATGTGGTAAGTGAGGGTCCAGAGCAGATAAGAGTCTAATCTTCTGCGTACTGTATGAGTGTAGCAGGGTGGGTGGAGGTATGAAGATTGTTAGTAAAAATCAAGAAAAGAAGAGGACCCAGTGTAGAGCCTTGTGGTACACCTATGGTTGTTGGGAGTAGAGGAGATGGTATACCTTGCCATTGGACAGACTGCTGCCTTTCTCTCAGATAATTTTTAAACTAGGCAATAATTGGAGGGGCAAAGGCTAGAGATGAAAGGGTGTCTAGAAGTAGGGAGTGTGAGACCATGTCAAATGCTTTTGAGAGGTCTAAAAATATAGCAGATACAAAGTTGTTATTGTTTCTGTGTTGGTTTACCAAGTTAGCAAAAGAGAGAAGAGCAGTTGTTGTGCTATGGTGCTGCTGAAAGCCATGTTGTGTGGAGGAGAGAAGATTGTGTGAGTTTAGAAAATTAATTATTTGAGAGTATATACATTTTTTGAGTAGTTTAGATAGAGCAGATAGAATCGCAATTGGATGATAATTAGAGAAATCATAGGAATTACCACCTTTGTGAAGTGGAATAAAATATGAAACTTTCCATAGTTGAAGGATGTAGGCTTCCTGAATGGAGCGATTGATAAGGATGAATACGGGGTAAGAAATGGACTCAGAAGCTACGTTTAAGAAGTTAGCAGGAAGATTGTCTGCAGCAAGGGTGGTAGGCTTCAGTTTTAGGAGTTTTTTAATAGTAGAGGTAGAAACAGATGAGAGAGTAAAGGAGGGGATTGGGTATTTTGTTGAGATATCTGAAAGCTTGTTTTTGGATAGTTGGGAGGATAAAGTTAGGATAGATTCTGTAAAGTGTTGATTAAATTGGGAGGCTACGTCTTTAGTATTGTTGGTGGAGGTGGATGTTGGAGTGATGGTTTTACCTGGTTTTAACAGTGAGTTGATAGTGTGCCAAAACTTTTGAGGGTCTTTTGAGTGATTATTTTGGGCAGCAAGGAAATAATTCTGTTTATCCAATTTGGTTTGTTTCTTGGCCTGATTTCTGAGTTGTTGGTAGTTTTGGTTGGATAGGCTAGTGTTTTCTCTTTTCCACATTGTCCAAGCCTTGTCTCTTGACTTCAGTAGGGCTCTTGTGTCCCTACTTAGCCATGGTGTGTAGTTTGTCTTAACTCTAACTTTCCTAATGGGTGTGACTAAATTTAGGACATTAATGAAAGTGCTATTGAAGTAGTCGACGACCTGGTCTAAGCTTAGGGTTTTAAGTGGTTCCCAGTTACATTGTTTTAGAATGGAGTTAAGATCCTGTATATTTAGTTTGCGGTCATCTCTGACTTGTCTAAAAGCTATGGGCTTAGCTAAGGTGGTACATTTACGAAGGAGGATTGTGGGGAGATGGTCACTTAGTGTGTCTGGTAAGCATCCTGTCTGGTAGTTTTGCATGGGGTAATTGGCTAGTGTCCTGTCTAGTAGATTTTTTTTAGCTATTCTAGTGGGTTCTTGGATGAGTTGGGAAAAACCAAAGAGATTGATGTGGTTAGTGAGGTTGTTAGAGTTACATGCTAACCACTCAGTATTTAGGTCACCTAGTAGGATGGTTTCCTGTGGAAGATTATCTGTAGTCCAGTGTAGGATTTCTTTAATGGTGGGAGAGTTATTTCCTGGGGGAATGTAATAGCAGAGTATATTGCTTCTTTTTCTTTTTGGTGGTGTTTATATATAGGACTGAGCCTAAGATTTCGGCATTTTGAAATTTAGGTAAAGGGCTTTGTAAGGGTTTTATGTTAACTGTACTTTTAAAGAGGATAGCAATTCCACCTCCCTTCTTGCTTACTCTATCCTCTCTTAATATTTTATAGCCCGGTGTGAGGATCTTGGGTGTTTGGTTTTAGCTAGATCTCAAGTAATGGTTAGTGTCTATGGGGAGTAGTGGGCTATAAATGCGTGTAGGTCAGGAAGATTGTTAGATATACTGCTAGTGTTTATATTAACTATCGATAGGTCACAGGTTTATTCAGTGGATAGAGTGTTAAGTGGTCCTGGGTTTGGGTGTATACCTTTTAACACTTTCCAGTTGTTTAGTATAATAGATCTTATATTAGATCTTATATTATTACTATCTACAGTCTTATCTAAAGTACACATTATGCCTCTGATCACTATTCTTACTATTTTTTACGAGAGGTTTCAAAAGAATAGAAGGATAATAATCCTGCCTTTTAACCTCTTCGGCTTTACCCTTCAAAAATTTGAGTTGGAAACCCCTGTTTAAAAACAAACAAAAAAAAATAATAGTCTCTAGTTCTTTGTCAAACTCACTTTCATCAGTAGTTAGCCTAGAGGCTGTGGTGATGAACTGGCCCCTAGGAATGTTATTCACCACGAAACAAGGGTGGTTGCTGTTGAAATGCAAATAATTATTACTAAAAGTGTCTTTTCTATAAATACTGTTTGTTCCAGGACATTAGTGTTAAGAAAATCCAGGAACCTTTGTGCGAGCATGTTGGTACGCGAATAAGTTAATGGAGGGATAGTTAAAATCATCCATGACTAGAGTGTTTGGCTGTAATTTGATTGACTCAAGTAGGTCCATATAAGCAGCGTGGGTAACTTGGTTCATTGAAGGGGCCTATAGCTAACGATGACTTGAAGGGGGATCTTGCCCTCAGTTAGTTAAACTTGGAGCAACTCCTTGGAGTTTTCCTGTCTAATCAGTATAGAGGTGTATTTATCTTTGATGAAGATAGATACTCCTCCTCCTTTGGTTCTCAAGAGTTCATTTTGTGGTCTAAAAGTGTGGAAGGCATTGTAGTCTTACAAGGCCAAGGTACTCTTTGCAGCCCTGAACCAAGTTTCTGTGACTGCACAGATGTCAACATCCTCCAGGGAGAGGAGTGCTTCTAGAGAGTACAGTTTCTGATTTAAACTGCTAGCATTTAGCAGTATAATCTTTAATTTATTTGTGAGTGATATTTTCACATTGGAAATTTTGTTCTTGAGACTATGCGTAAAAAAGGCAGTATGTGGGAGGCAAGAGCCTTAGCCAGTAACTGAAAGCCTCGAGGTGACAGGTGAAGACCATCTCTGACAAAGCAGTTTGGTCTATCAGCCATGTCATCCCAGGCTGACAAGAACTGGATCACCTTAGAATGACACCAGAAATGAAGCCAATTGTTGAAGTCAATCAGTTTTTGTTTATATTGTGGTATCATCCTAGGTGAAGGTAGAATGCTGCTCAAGGCTAGGGACATACCAGCCTGGGATCACAATCATGTCTGTCTTCATACAGTCCAGTGAGGTACGTTTCAAGTCATTCATACCAAAATGAATTATGATAGAGTCATAACAGTACTTGTAGAAGGACTTGAGTGCATGTGTGATCTGATGGATCCTGGCTCCCAATAGAAAGATGACTGGAACCATCTCCTTGTCCAGCCTGGTGAGTAGGAAATCTATGTGTCTCACAGTGGAGTCACCTATGACAAAAAAAAAATTGGTTTAGATGTGCTTTGCCTTAGGGGCTTATTTGGTGAGGCACAGGTGCTTGTATTTTTATGTATATTGAGTGCTATAGGTGCTGTATTAGGGGTAGCATGTTTGTGTTTGGAAGTTCTCTGATGTTTAGGTAGTTTTCTGGTGAGTACCACTGCACATGGTGGTTTATGTGTTGAGTGCGTGGTTTGTGTAGGAGGTGTAGTATATGAGCAGACAACCTGTTCAGTGTTACTGTTCTTTGCACAAGAGAGCAAGGATTCCAGATTCTTAGTGTAGATGCCTCTCTCACAGATTGTACTTGGGTGATTTAGGAGGAGAGGGTGGTCAGTGTACATGAGGCAGTTGCACTGCCTCAGGATATCCATGTCAGTCAGACTGGTAGGAGAAATGGAGGGAAACTGACTATGCATAATGCTAAGTTAATTCCTGTTTTCACAGTGGGGAGAGAAAGTGGAGGGGTGTGGTATAACTGGGTGCTTTAAACAGAGTCTGTACTAATGGGGAGCTCTATAAAGGGTCTATGCTAGTGAGAGTTCTCTAAGTGGCATGAGACTATTGTAGATTTTGTGGTTTTGGGACCGTTTAAAGGGCAAAAGTGCAGCTGAGGTGCTCTCTGAGCAGCTAAGTGCAATTTAAGGGCTTCTCAGCTGGATCACAGGCAGCTACTAAGAGAAAATCTATCTATGGAAGTTTTTGCTTCTATAACCATCGATGGTTACCCTCACTGTGTGGTAGTGCATGAGGT
This sequence comes from Protopterus annectens, assembly GCF_019279795.1. Taxonomy (NCBI): domain Eukaryota; kingdom Metazoa; phylum Chordata; order Ceratodontiformes; family Protopteridae; genus Protopterus; species Protopterus annectens. The sequence goes on from NC_056738.1 coordinate 508,639,847, forward strand.
ACACGGAGGTGCAGTATGCGTAAACAGATGAATACAGTAGAGCAGTGGGTGGTCACCTAACTCTGTAGAGTTGTGTTAAAACAAGCGCAAACCCATGCAAATGCATGGCTTATGCAGCAACAGTGATTAAACTGAATTAAACAATTTAACCAATAAAAAGGCTCAGAACTGAGCCCTGTGCCAGCATCTTTCAATCAGAAGACTCCTAACTGCACTCTCTGCCACAAGGATGTAGGGGGGTCCTCTGCAACAGAAGATAGCCTGGTTTAGTGCCCAGTTTAAGAAACAGAACCAGATTCAGAAGGCCTGAATGTAGTCTATGCTAAATGTGCAACAAGTCAGCAAGAACAGTTTTAAAAATCAGCAATATAGCAAAAATACAGTGTAAAAGTGCAAAATACTGTAGGCGGCTTAACGGAGCTGAAAAGCTGAATGGAGCATTGCCCCAATGAAATGCTGAATGGAGCATTGCCCCAACAACTTGACACTCCAGTGGTACCAAACTAGAGGCTTCACTTATTCAGCTGCTTGGCTAGCATGTGCTTGAGCAGGTTGTGTTTATAGTTAATTATACAATGACTAGCCATTAATATTGTAAAATGAGCACACTGATTGCCAGCCCAACCAGCGTGCCCATTGCAAATCCAAGAATATACCAATGGAAAAAGGTCTTTGTTATATTCTGTAAGTTTTATTTATTTATTTTTTTAAACAAAAATAAAAAAAATCTGTAATTCGGACTTTGGACATGTGAGAAAGACATGATAGAGGAAATTCTACAAAAATCAGGTACATTAAAAAACTAAAGACATGTATCTGGTTTTCTTTGCATTTCCCCCATTCTGTCTCTCTCCTACCCCTAAACTGTCCAAAACTTTTTTTTTTTTTTTTATTAAAAAAACAAAACAAAAATGGAGCAACAGAGAGCTCCTTTTCTCTGTTGCTTCCTTTCCAAAGCACTGATGTACTGGGTATGCATGGGAACACAAGTCCCATACGCATGTGCACTACATAAAAAAAAGGCACCAGGATATTACCAGCTGTGGAAGGACAACATGGTGCTGTTATACAAAGACATTATTTAAGAAAAGTATTTTTTTTTCAAATAATGTCATTGTATAATCACAATAACCGATGTCGTAGGTGTGGTATATTAAGATTTACCCATGGTTGGTTTTATTTAATCACTTGGGCTTTGCCCTCATGATTAAACCACACCAACCGTGGATAAATCTTAATATACCACACCAACGTCATCAGTTAATGCTTAAATAAACCATGTCTTACTCCCATAAATTCCTGAAGCTACAAAGAATAGCAAAAGATTTGTGATGTTTCCTCTGCATGGGTTTCAACCATAATTTCAACAACTAATTCACTAAGCAGTAGACTGTTGAGTTCTAGTTATCTAAAGTGCCAGGTTTAATCAAACCTACTGAATGCCAGCTTGCCAAGACACTCACACCTTAGCTACTGTGCTTTCAGAATAATGTAGTGATTTTCACTAAATGTTTTTACAGGGGGTGAGCCCCTCTGTACCTGTCATGTTCAGGACAGCATCCCCCATATGCCATGCTATGTATATATACCAGTTCTTGGACTGCAGTGTTACAACAAAAAGGAACACCCCAAACTCTGTTATACTGTTCACATCTATTTGTGATAAACTGATTCATTTGACAGTGATTGTGACTCAGCCACCTGGCTACTCATCAAGATGAAATCAGTTACCTACTTCTTGGTAAACTGACCCAGAGTATTAAAGACGTCTTCCCTGTACACATTGCCCAATCATGAATCATGCTCTTCAGAACTGCCAGTGTGCAGTGATGTGCTATACGTATGTCTTAGGACTGCAGCAGTGCTGAAGATGCATTGATTTGGATTGGGCATGGAGAAACTGCAGGTGTCAGTAAATGCAATTAGAGTTACAAGCTGCTTGTGCTTAGATGACATGGTTTGTTAATGTTTGCTGAATCCTGAATATCTGTCTTTCTCGCTCTCTCTCTCTTCCCCTATATCTGTCTGTCTGATTATGTGGTACTTATCTGTAAATGCTTCTGTTTTCCTTTTGACTGAAGTGGTGTACTGGGACCCTTTGTTAATCACAGCCTAGTTACAGTAGTGCTAAACATACTACATCACAAAGAACAAAGTATTTTATCCATCTATGCAGAAACAGTATTCTGACAAACCTTAAAATCTTGTATGCATATACAAGACCGTACTACTTCTGTTCTTCTAAGGGACAAGCAGTGAGTACAGCGGGCGAGGACCTGCACTATTATCTAATGAAGCTATGCTGGATTAGGTTACTTCACCAATACAGTTGCATTTAGCTGCATTTATTGAGAGTGCTTGTTAACCAGTTATCTTGTGGTAGGAGGGAGAGTATTCCAGGTGAGTGCAGCTCCGATTGCAAGAGCCACTAACATGGGCCCATGGGGATGAACAAGAACAGTGACAGCAGTAGTAGTAGTGCTAAGGCTTCACTTGATGCCTTGAGCAACTGCTTCAGTGATGTACATTCAGACAGCCTTCATCATTGTTAGTCTTACATTTCTTAACAAGTGCGGCATTGTATCTTTCTACTATGGTTCCATAAGTGTAAACAAGAGGTAAGGATATTTTGGCATAGATTCTTTTCCTACCAGCCATTTAGATTGTATTTTTCTTATGTTTCATTTATCACGTTGAGAGAACATCATCTCAAAGAAATTCATCATTTATTCCCCTTTGTATCTCTGACTCATATAGCAATTAAAAATATACACCTACAGTAATAAAGCAATCTGTACATCTATGCTATTTAAAATTATACACCCACACTACATTAAACCCTACAGGACCTCAGTAAGTGCGTCCAATTAGTACTTAGATTAAACAGTTGCCTACTTTATTAATCATTATCTGATGCACACTCATAATCCCAGTCAAAGAAAAAAAAATGTCAAATTTCAAGGAGCACTTCAAACCTTTCAGAAACATTTTAAATTCCTGATAACTCTCGTGCTTTGACTAGGGCTTTGAACTCACAGTTGTCTCCCTCTTGGTTGCCTAAGTGTGGAATCACATCTGACAGTTGATAAATTCATTCATAAGTACACCTTTAGCTATAATAAATCACTCTACAGTTTTGTGTGTGTGTGTGTGTGTGTGTGTGTGTGTGTGTGTGTGTGTGTGTGTGTGTATATGTATGTATGTATGTGTGTATATATATATATATATATATATATATATAATGTTTACTATCATAATGTATAAAGTTAAATATTTTTTATTAAAAAAAAAAAACAAAATAAAATCTCAAAAACAAAAACAAAATTTACCCTAAATGTCGAACGTCAGAAACACTACAATCAACATTCGACATACCAGACTTCTGGTTTTGAAAGTCAGTATGTCTTGTTACATTTTTCCAGGGGAGCAAGTCACCCTGCACTGATAGCCGGCCTTAGGCATAGGCCAACTAGGCGGCCGCCTATGGCATCGCTGTAGTATGGGTGCTTTTCCATTATTTATTTGCTGTAGGTAGACAAGGATGGGGGCACGGGGTGGTGTGGTTAAGGGCACCGTGGAGCCCTTTTGGCTAGGGCACCAGTTGACCTAAGGCTGCTGCTTGCCTGCATCCCCCCCCCATGTGGTGGGCTGCGCTCCCCACACCTCCTGCAAATTATATATACCAACTTGAGATCACACTACAGTGAGGAAAAGTGTAAATTCCCTGATCCTCACTGTACCGTGACCTCCATTCACAATGCTGAACTCATAATAACGAATCATAATTTACTTTCATTATTATGAGTTCGTAGTATTCCAGTTTGGCATTGTGCAACTTTAAAAATGTACTTTTGTTTAACTGACATTTAATCAACTGCATTTCCAGCTTATGATAGTAAATCATACATATAGCTACAGATATAGATACAGTGTGTGCGTAAGAAACTCTAATAGGACATATGTCCTAAAATTCTGAATTTGAGGGCTACTAGAACTGTACCCATCACAGGGATCATCTTGGGCAGTTAATCGCTATTCTCAGTTTGCAAAAACATTCCTTTCTCCTGATGAATTAATTAATTTCCACAGCAGACCTCAGTAAATATATATGGTTTTGTTTAATCCTTGTGGTCTCAAGTTACACCACTAGTCTTATGATTTTTGTTACAGTCAAAGTGATTTATAATATTTTATCTAAAACAGGTACATGATATGTTACGTGCTAATTAGTACTGATAAAAAGCTTAATATGGAATTTGATGATAGAGAGTAGGTTTAAATGTTATCCCTTGATAAGAATTATTCCTATTGCTGAATCCAGAAAATTAATGTCCAAAATAATAGTGACATAAAGCCATACGAGTGTCATACTGGCTGACATTAATGCCCTGCCTCACCCTTCTGCACTACTAGATGTCAAGACTCAGACTACACTCTTGTTACTAGTATAGGACCACTACACTTAATGTATCTCAGCTTTGACAAAGGTTCTGTACTCAGATGGAAAGGAAAATATTGAATATTCATATCTCCTTAACAGATCACAGTTCTGACAATGAATCTGCACTAAAAGATAAAGTAAAACATATATTTTCCTATTTCTTAGCCAATCTAAGTACTGGCATTGGTTCTGTACTGAGAGCTGAAATGGGAATTTGCATTTCCATATACATTATACTGTGTATGGAGCCCTGGCTGTAACACAGCAGACTCATTATCAGTTTGCTCTTCATGTTCTTCGGTTGCTAACAGGGAAGAGATGGGAATAAGTGGCCAGTAATGGATGTTCCATTCTTAGATTTGAATTCCCAGTGTGGAAATGGCACTTATGGAATAGTTTATAGATATTTACCTAATGCACGTAGAGCAGAATATGAATTTTATACTCTACCAGGCAAACCCATTGTATTACAACCATCATAGTAGGTGTGTGGAAATATATATCCACACTGGGCCTCAATTAGCATGCATTGCACTGTACCTGACACCAGGTATGGAGAATGTTATGAGTAAATCCTATAGCTCCAAACTCAGGTATTGAACACAATACCGGACTATTGTTTTCTTGCTTGACATCCCACCTCATGGTGTCTGGAAATGCAAGGAGCAAATGTGTCAGTAGGAAATTACATTTTGATGTTTTTATGCATGAAAAATCCTAAACATTTCATCAGTGTTACAGCACTGAGAAGCATAACTCAAAAAACACAAAACATGTTTTTTTTTTCCTTTGCCACTCCTCATATGGGTGTTCTTGGCCCCTAAATTAAACCTACCAACTCTTCAGTCACACGGGGGCAGTGAAGTGAGAAACCCTACTAGAGTACACCATTGGATCACACAGTAAAAGACTATGCAATTTTGACAAACCGTGGCAAAAAAAAGGACTGTCTCAGTTTCGCCTAGCCATCCTTCTCTCTGCTTCTGCTTGACCTTCTGGGTTCAACATCCACCATTGCACTCCTGTCTGTCTTGATACACTGTGCAACCTTTAGCAGTACTCCATCCTGAATTACTTTTCCTCATTGTTTGTCTTTCATTAGAACATTGTATGAGATATTTTAAACTTATCATACTGATTATTTTGGATGGATTTAACAAACCCTTGTCTGTCACGTCCACCTAATACTCTAGCTGAATTACAGTAGTATTATCTTATGCCTTGCTACAAACAGTCAAGGTAAATAGCTTCAGATTATAGGTCTGCTCTAACAGCTGTGGAGATGCTTTACAAAAAGGAGTCTTTGCTGGAGCACAGCACAGTCCTTGGCAAAATTCATGATGATGATGTATCATTGTGCAACCCATTCATAATGTTTAAGCAAAATTTTTAAAATATGTTTTATTTATCCACATTAATTAAAAGACTTTTGATATGCATGTAGTTTCTAAAGCAGACCTCTTAACTGTTCCTGATGTTCATCGTGTTTCACTGTTGCAGTCATTACACTTGGGTTATCCTGCTGGCAGGCTACCCGCAGTCAGCCCGAATTCCAATGTCTTGGTCCGGCATCGGTTGCTGTCGCCTCTTCCCTGACGTCAGTGCGCCAGGGGTATAAAAGATGCAGCTGACGCCATTTTCTTCAGTCTTTCTTGCCGCGCGGTGCCCAAAGCAAAAGCAGTTCACAAGTGCCGGTCGGCCGACTCCTGAGATTTTCAAAGACGAATTTCAGATCCGAAGTCTTCATTAAAGCTAAGTATCCCGTTGGGGAAACTTTTTTCTTGCTCCAGACCGATGTCAGAAAAAGTTAACAATTGTATTTCTTGTGGGAAGCAAATACCTCATAAGGATTTTCATTCTTACTGTATTCCTTGCCTAGGCCCTGATCACCACGTTGCTAGCTGTCGGTTTTGCGCTACATTTAATCAATGCACTATTAAGCGTTGGTACGATTTTGCCTTTCATTGTTTTGGCCGAAGATTCAATTATATAATGCCGTCAGAACAGCCAACGACCGGAGTTTACAAAAAGCGCAAGGAAAAAGAAAAGGACAGGCATCCGATGTCCAAAACCGATGAGGCTACCGCTAAGCCAGTCGGCGGTTCTCAGTGAGGCACTTTCGCAGCCCCTGATGCCCGCTGCCTCAGAGCCACAGGCCATTGCCCACTCCCACGTGGAGCCAACTAGGCCTCTGGATACTCAAGGTATTGGACACTCGGAAACTATCCCCTCAGATGGGTCTGGAGCTGCTGAGCAGGTATCGGTTTCTGAGGGTGTTTTCAGACCTACACAGTTATATGTTAAGCCAACCTCGGCTTCAAAGGCAAAGACTAAAGCAGCTCTAAAGACAAAGAAACAAGTACAGCATTCTCCTGGACAGACTTCCATGCCTAAAAAACAGATGCTCAAAATGGTCGAAGACCTAATTACCTTGATCAGGGGTTCCCATCCCCCTCCTGATAAGAGGCCTAGGCAAGAGACAGAATATGAATCTTCAGATCAGGTTTCCATTTTCTCTGACTCCTCCTCTGAGCAGGAATACTTTCTTCCTCCCTATGAGCATTCTGATGCTGAAGAATCTATCCCTTCAGCCTCTCCTCCTGAGGATTATTCTTTTGGGGAAACCCTGCATACCATGAGGGAGCAGTTCCACTGGGAGAGCCAAGACTACTCAGAATCAAAGAAAAGGCTTAGAGATTTTCTTTTACTACCTCAGCACAGGCCTGTTGCTATTCCCCCTGTATTAGACATTGTGGATGATGTATTTTCAGAGTCCGGTCTTTCTCCTGACTCTTTACCCCCTGTCCCTGTTAAACCAGACAGATACTACAGGGTTCTGGATTCACATAAATTTCTTTATAAAAACCCTGCTGCTGACCCAGAAACCATTTCTCAGGGCCCCAAAGGGGTCAAGGCTTAGATTTTACAATACCTAACTGAGATGCTGGACAAAGGCCTATCCTTTTCATCAATTAAAATCCATGCCTCTGCCATTTCAGCTCATTACAGTACGGAACCACCTATTTTTCCTCATCCATTGCTAAGGCAGTACCTCAGAGGGGCCAAAATATAAGACCCTCAAGGAGAGCACCAGTACCTGCATGGGACCTCAATTATGTCTTGGAAAAACTCACACTGCCGCCCTTTGAGCAAGCCAATACAGCTGAGATAAAGTTCTTATCATGGAAAACAGCTCTGCTCCTAGCAATAACCTCTGCAAGACGAGTCTCAGAGTTACAGGCACTCATGGCTGTGAAACCTTTTATCATTTTCCATCCAGACAGGGTTTCTCTGAGGACGAACCCGACTTTTATGCCTAAGGTAGTGTCCAGTATGGCCCTTAACCAAACCATTCATTTGCCTACTTTTTATCTAAACCCACAGAATAAGGGTGAGAGACTCCTACATTCTTTGGACATACACAGACAGCTACGCTTCTACTTGGACAGAACTAAAGCTTTCAGAAAGACTGAGCAACTCTTAGTGGCATATGCTGCAGGATCACAAGGAAAAGCTATCTCTAAGCAGACTGTTTCAAAATGGATAGGTCACTGCATTCGTTTCTGCTATACACAACATGGCAAATCAGTGCCTAAGGGCATTAGACCACATTCAACCAGAGCAGCAGCCACTTCAGCAGCCTTCCTCAGTGGAGTACCAACCAAAGACATTTTAGAGGCTGCAACTTGGAGTTCAGTGCACACTTTTACCAAGCACTACCACTTACCTCTTTACTGTAAATCCAGAGCAGGCTTTGCCACTGCAATTCTGCAGGGCCTTATAGCCCCTCCTAATCCTATTTAGATCCAGCCACCCAACCTCAGCTTTGGGATTCAACCCAAGTGTAATGACTGCAACAGTGAAACACGATGAACATAATACAGTTGTGTACCTACCATAAATGTAGATGTTCGAGTGTATTCACTGTTGCAGTCCAGGTTACCCACCCACCATCCCCCTTTTCTTTGCTGGGACTTATCTGTACTTCTCTATCCTATACAACCTATGTGGTGTATTTGCTGTTAGATGAAGGAAATGTTTACTTTAGTGCATGCATATTTATTGGCATAATTTTTAGCCTACCATTGTGGAGGCACCTGACATCTGGGGCAAGAAAAACTGAAGAAAATGGCATCAGCTGCATCTTTTATACCCCTGGCGCAGTGACGTCAGGGAAGAGGCAACAGCAACCGACGCCGGGCCAAGACTTTGGAATTCGGGCTGACTGTGGGTAGCCTGCCAGCAGGATAACCCAAGTGTAATGACTGCAACAGTGAATACACTCAAACATCTACATTTATGGTAGGTACACAACTGTACTTTTTGGGGAATGTTCCTATTTTCTTGCCTGATTTTACCCTTGCACAGGATGCTCCTGTTTTTGGAGGTATGCCCTATTTTAAGACTTCATGTACCCCTTCACACAATTTTCTGAACCCCCCCCCCTTATCACAGGCGATTTTTGAAGTTGTCTAGTACATATAAAACAAAACTACATGACCAATATACTAGTGGCAGTTATAATTTAAAGAAACAGGACACACATCTTCATTGATTCCTTTTCCTGAAATAAAAATAACTTGCGTTGCATGGTACTATTTTGCAATATATATTAGATTTTGATAATGCGGTTGTATTTTTCCACCCTTTTTGTCAGTTTTCTTTAACATGTTTCTGAGTAGTATCCCACATTAGTACTGGAAGTGGGAAGAGTAATGTGCTATTTGGTATTTACATTTTCTGCTAATTAGATTCCAATATTTTAGAAGGATGTACCTATCTTTCCAGGGCCTATCTTCAGTCTTTAATGATTTGGTCACAACATGCTGTGAGGGAAAGGTTGGTTTGCTTTTGTTTTCTTGTACTTTTGTTACTGTATTGCCTTTTTCTATTGTGTATACTGTGATTTGTTTTCTTTACACTGTTTTTCTTGTATTCTGCTTTTAATTGCATATTAAAACGTGAAAAAAGACCACAGCTGTGTCTCTTCTGAGTCAGACAGAATTTTTCCCCACCCTCCCACTTTGTCATTGTTCTGTTCTTAAACATCAGTCTTTCTATTTACCTGCCCCTTTTGTTAATTTGACCATATATTTCCTTCCTTCTCTCCTTCAATGGCTGGTGTGAGTAAGCACAAAACTATCAATTTGTGGAATCACTCCCCTTCAACTATTTAAATTTATTGGCCATCCCACTGTATTCTATAGTACCAGAATACACAAGTGCCTATGCCGTTTCAATCTGTATTGCTCCCTTAAAAACAGTGTCTCTCCACTTAGACAGCTAAAACTTAAGTTACCCACTTTCATATCTAACTGCTTAATGTACACTGCAGTGTTTAGGATAAACCATTTTTCATCTTACCTTTAAACATTTATTGCAAGACCGGCAGTTATTGAAGAGCCCACATTCTGCCTCTCAGTAGTCATCTTGGAATTAGTGCTTCTGTTTTGTTCTGGTGAGAGGAGTACATTGGGCATTATTTCTTGGAGACTGCCTGATCACCAGAAAGCCTACTAACTGCTTTATTGGTGACATCTTGGAATTTGTGCTTATTTTCTGGTCTTGGTGAGAGAAGGAGCAGAGTGCATTGATTCCTGACTCTCTTTCTGGTTGTAGAGTGAGTGTCTGTGCATAACATTCCTGATTGGTCTGCTTTCTATTCAAGGCATCTACCAGAAAAAGGCTACAAGCCTACAGACCCTTGCATCATCTGTGGATCACCATAACAGGCTCTGGCCTGTTTCTCTTCTTGGGATTGGTGCTAACATTTTGCTTCTGGTGAGAGAAGAAGCAAAGGAGTATTGTATCCCAACAGGGTGAAGCTGTGGTGAGACCAGCATTAGTAGTAGCCAGGCAGTAGCCATTCATGCAACTCCCCTCTTTTCATCATTCTTGACAAGCTAATTCTGTGTTTTCAGTAAGTACTGCTTGATTTATTTCTAACATCAGAATATCTGCCCAAATACTTCATCCTTAAATTTTCTGGGTCTACATATTAGTTTCCCCTCAAGTATTTGGCAGTGCACTGTATAGACTCAGACACCTTGAGTGACATTTTTCCTGTAAAAACACAGTTGAAATTTCTCCAATACCTAGTTGCGTACAGGACAACTAGTTTGCAATGCCAAGCACTGTCCCCATAGTTACAAACCAGCCTGACAGTGGTTGATATTGATATTCTCCTTCCAACTGTCTAATCAATAAAAAAGGGTCTGTTGCCATGGATATGAACTTTCCTGCTGTTTCCCTTACTGGCCTGGTAAATATGGGCATTCTGAGGGAATGTAGAAATTGCCTCATGTTTACTGACAACCAGCTAATTCTCAAACTGATATGGTATGTGAGAGACGTATTTACACAATGTTACTTGAGGCAAAGTTCTCACATAAAAGTACTCCTAATGTCAATTAGGTTGTCAGTGGTACACATGCTGCACCCATCATGGACAATTCAAAGCTGACACATCGACCCACATATGCTGATTGACTTAATTGTAACCTTCCTAGACAACAAAGACCTCCTTGACGAAGTACACATAACAAATACCCTCAGCAGTCCCAAATGCACTCTCTTCAAAACAACACCCACATCAACACATTGAGCTACATCTCATGGAGCCTCTACCTCGAAGCCCGTAAGGTAAGCCACCACACAATTCAATATTCTAGCCATTGGAGACTATATCGTGAGGCACACTGATGTCCCTCTCACTAGGCTGAGTAAAGAGAAAGTCACAGTCAATTGCTTATCAGGGGCTAGGATCTGCCACATTACACATGCACTCAGGTCATTGGACCACAATTACCACTATGACTGAGTCATAGTCCATGTGGGAGTAAATGACCTGAGACTTACCTCCCTAGACTTTATGAAGAGAGACTTCATGGAGCTCTTGGAATATGTGTCTCAGGCTGGTATGAGCCTAGTATTTAGTAGCATTTTACCTTCTCCAAGGATGATACCACAATATGAACAAAAGGTGATTGACTTTAATAATTGTCTTAGTTGTCATTCTAAGGGGGTGCAATATTTGTCAGCATGGAAGGAGATGATCAATAGACCACGCTGCTTTGCCATGGATGGTCTTTACTTTTCCCCTCTACACTTCCGAATATTAGCTAAATCATTGTCTTCCCCCATAGTTCCTTTTTTAGGCAATGCCAAACAGAAAATACTTCCGACATAGCAAATCAAACCTAAGAAAATCTAAAGGTATTACTGCTCAATGGTAGGAGTCTAAACAAAAAACTCTACTCCCTAGAAGCTCTTTACCCTAGAGAATGCTGATGTCTGTGTGGTCACTTAGACATGGTTTAAAGACGCAGACAGTACACCAGCAGTGCTAGGTTATAATGCCGTTCACACATTTAGGCCAGCTACTTCACAGGCAGGGACTAAAGGTGGAGGTGTCTCTATTTACATCAAAGATAAATATACATCAGGGCTAGTCAAACAGGACAATGCACTTGAGCTACTCCATGTTCAAATCACCATAGACAAAATCCAGTACCACTTCCTTGCACGCTATAGGTCCCTCTCTATGACCCAGGAAATCCATACCATGTATTTAAACTTATTAGAAACACTAACCATCCAACCCAATACCATATTCATGGGTAACTAATTACCTCACTATTAACTGGGAATCCTATACGACACCAAACGTACATAGGTTCATAGGTTGGTACTAGGCTATCGGCCCTAAGGCCTATGCAAGCCTAGCCATAACAATTCCCTGGAAATTTCTTCCCACAATATTTACTTCTCTGGGCCCCTGTCTAGCAGGGTGACTGACATGATGCCCGGGGTGAATTTCCTATCTCCCATCCAATCGTCAAGGTTCCTTTTGAAGAGGGCCAATGAGGCGCTCTGCTTGACATGTATGGGCAGTCTATTCCAGAGTATGGGGAGTCTCTGGGTCAGGAACCTATCCCTCCAGCATGTTTTGTTCATTGTGATAATAAGGTTTAGATCCCTGGACCGTGTGGCTCTGAGGAATTGGGATTTCTTTAAGTGGAGCCTGTCCAACAGCTCAGGGTTTGACATGGCCTTGTATGTTATGCAGAGATTGCCTCTGAGTAGACGATATGCCACAGAGTATAGCTGGAGTTTTTTTAGATGGTCAGCATATGGCATCTGCTTTAGGCCTGTGATTCTTTTAGTGAGGTATTTCTGTGGCCTTTCCAGCTGTTGCAGATGTCTTGTGAGGTACATACCAAATGGGGCATTATACTCTATAATGAGTCTAATGAGGGATGAGTACAGTGGGACAATGACCTCCTTTTTTCTGGATGAAAAGCCCTTAGTGATGAGGTGTGCCACATAGAAGGATTTCCTGACTGTTGTGGTGATGTGGTTATCGAAAGTGAGACCACTGTTCACTTGTGTCCCTAAGTCTCTCATCACACTTTCGATGTTTAGTGTCCTGCCACCTATGTTGTAGTTCATGGGTACATGTTTTTTTCCAAAGGGGATAACTATACATTTCTTGGCATTAAGCTTGAGCCCGTGGCTGTGGCACCAGGCATCTGTTTCTGTAAGGCCCTTTTGTAGAATATCCACATAATTTGGGGATTCAATAATGGCTCCCAGTTTGCAGTCATCTGCAAACTTTGTTAGCCAGAGTCCCTTAGTGTTGGCCTGTACTTTAGAGAAGTAGATGCCAAACAAGAGAGGTCCCAGGACTGAACCCTGAGGTACTCCACTTGTCACTTGTCTGGGGCTGAATTTGGAGTCTGCTACTTTTACAGTCTGGGTTCTGTCAGTAAGCCAGTTGGCAACTCATCAAGTGACGTAGGGATTTATGCCCAGCTTAGTAAGTTTATCTATGATTCCAGAGTGGGGGACGGTGTCGAAGGCCTTGGCGAGGTCCAGATAGGGCTGTGTGGACCGCCTTACCCTCGTTCACAGCTCTGGAGACCGATTTGAAGAAGTCAATCAGATTCAGGAGACAAGATCGGCCCTTCACAAACCCAAACTGGGTGGGGTCCAGTGTTTGAAGGTTGCCAATGTATTTGTTTAGAAGTTCCATGATAATGCGTTCCATGCCCTTGCAGATCAGGCTTGTCAGACTGATGGGTCGGTAGTTCCTAGGATCCAAGGTGGATCCTCCCTTGTGGAGCGGGATAACTGTAGCTGTGCGCCACTCAGTGGGCACGAAGCCTGAGGTGAGGCTATGATTAAACATGACTTTTAGGTGGGGTGCCAGTTCATTTTGTAGTTCATGTAGTACCCAGCCTGGGATGTAATCTGGTCCCATGGATGCTGTATTGTTAGCTTTGGAGAGTGCTGTTTCTACCTGTGTGGCTGTGATTATCGGAATTTGGCAATCTTTTGATATTGAGATAGGCCCTTTAGGGGGTGAGAGGGGGGTAAAGTTGGCACTAAATCGATCTGCCAGGATATTGGCAATATCCTTGGGATCAGTATATTTAATGCCATTCTGTTGTAGCTCAGAGCAGATCTGAGCATTGCCATTTAGATTCTTTACATAACTATAGAATGCCTTGTGGTTGTCTTTGAAATCTTTGGCAGTTTTATTTTCGTAACTAGCTTTTGAGGATTTTATGAGGGATCTCAGCTTCTTTCTGAGGCTGGTGAGGGAGTTTTTTGCATCCTGGGATTTTCCTCTTTTCTGCAACAGTTTCTTCCTTTTGTTGTATAGTTTGTTTATAGCAGGGGACCACCAGATTGGCTTCCTTTTTTTGGAGAAGAGCATCTTGGTTCTATTTGGGATGGCACGATCCATGCACGAGTGGATGTGCTCGTACAGTGCCTTAGTGTAGGATTCTGCAGTCGAACATCCAGATCCCATCTGCGTGGGTGTTGTGAAGTTTGTCACTTCTGACTTCAGCAGCATGAAGTTGGCTTTGGAGAAGTTTTTTAAGGAGGTTTCCTTACTGGGGGGGGGGGGGGGGGTGGGATGTTGATGTCAAGGGTGATTTGCTTATGGTCAGACCTGACCAATGAGGGGGTGACCACTGGTGTGGAGCATCTATCTCCCATGTTGATAATGACCCGGTCTAGGATATTGGAGCCCCTGGTGGGACAATGGATTAGTTGATCCAGGGCGTTGGAATTTATGAAATCCAAGAACCGTTGGGAAAAGGAGTTGGTACCCGAGTAGTTTTCCCAATTAATGGCAGGGTAGTTGAAATCACCCAGTATTAGGGTGTTTGGTTGTATCTTAATATTTTCCAGTATGTTTAGGAAGGTGTAGTGAGAATCTTGGGGTATGGTGGGGGATCTGTAGCAAGCTGCAATTTGGATTGCAGTCTTACCTAGTGTTAGTTGCACCTGGAGAATTTCAGATGCATTGTGTTGGATAACTAGCCTGAAGGTGTGAATATCATTGGTGAATATGGACACTCCTCCACCTTTAGTGTTTCGGTCTTGGTTTTGTGGCCAAAAAGTGTGGTAAGAATTGTCGCCTGGTATTGCATGCACAGAGATTCCTGGATTTTGTAAAAACAAACCCCCTGGACCAGATAGTCAGTATACCAACCAGGGGTGCAACCATACTGGATCTGGCCTCACTAATATGGGAGAGTGCTGCACACCCCCTACTTTAATGCCTTCCCTGGTAAGGTCAGACTGAAAAATGGTCTCCTTTGAAGTAAAAATCAAACCTGGACCCCGCAGCAAAACCCGAAATATTCAGAAACTATTCTAAGGCTAACCTCCTGTTATTAAGTGAGAACTTGGCAAAATTTCAAGCCCCCATAAACCCTGAGAACACTGCTGCCTATGCAGAACTTTCACAGAAATCCTCTACAAGCATGTCAATAGCTGCATAGAGGCAGCTGTACCCAACAGGAAGAAGCACAGAACTAATTAAAAAAACAAGCCACCCTGGTGGAATCACAAAATCAATAGGCTGTATAACAGAAGGAAGAAAATCATGGCAAAAATTAGGAGGTGCAGCACCCAGCAGGATAAAAGCACTCTCATAAATCTAAACAAACAACTAAGTCTGCTAAAGATAATTTGAGGTAAGTTTGGCCTTCAAGGCCAAGGACAACCACAAAGGATTCTTTAGCTATATCTGTAACCTCAAAGGCAGTACACAATTGTGTGCAGAGCTTATTGTAAATGGAGACACCTATACTGAGCCAAAAGACATAGCAAACCTCCTGGCTGATAAATTCAGCTCTAACTTTACCCCTCAGTCCCCCTCAACCTTCCCTTAGTAAATAACATTGAATATAAATATCTCTACTATCACCAGGGAACAGGTCCTTAATGCTTTCTCTAAGACCAAGAACATTGCATTAGTGGGCCCAGACAATTTCCCAAAATGCTTTCTAAATAGCATGAAACATGATCTATCAGGAACTCTGGAATTATTATTTAACTGTAGCCTCCAAATTGGCTTTGTGCCTCATGAATGGAGAAAGACAACAGTCATCCCTCTGCACAAAGGTTGGCCATCTTCAGACTCTGGAAACTACAGACCCATAAGTCTCACTAGTCTTATATGAAATCCATGGAAAGAATTATCATGGAGATGATCAATAGAGATATAGTAAACCTCCAGACACTGGACCCAACCCAGTTTGGTTTCATAACGGGAAGATCATGCCTACTCAACTTGGTGGACTTCTTTGAGAAGGTCACCAAAGCAGTAGATGAGGGCAAAATTGTTAACACTGCCTACCTTGACTTTGACAAAATACCCCACTCGAGCATTGCTGACAAACTCAAGAGGTTACATACAAACCCATATGTCACCTGGTGGATAGCCAACTGGCTCAGAAACAGGACCCAGGAAATTAGAATTGGGAGTTCACCTCTACAAAGAGGCCAGTCACAAGTGGAGTCCCGCAGGGATCAGTCCTTGTACTGCTCCTTTTTGGCATTTATTTTTCAGAAGTCAAGGCCAATGTCAGTGGTCTCTGGTTGACTAAATTTGCAGATGATTGCAAATTAGGAGCTGTCATTGAATCTCACACTCACGCAAATATTCTCCAGGAGGGGCAACTGGTGTCAGAGCCATGGACTAAAACTAAATGCCAAGAAATGCATAATAGTATCCTTTGGGAAGTCATCCATCCCTGGTAACTATCATGTTGACAACACACCCCTTAGGGTTGACCCAGTAGTCAGGGACTTAGGGACACACACATAGATAGTAATCTAGCCTTTGGCCATCATATGTCTACAGTGGTGAGGAAATTAATCTATATTGCACAACGTATAAACAAATGTATGGCATCTAAGGAAGTCATTGTTCTACTGTATTCATCAAATCTATCATTGAGTACAATGCCCCATTTGGTATGTACCTAACCAAGCATATCCGGCAATTGGAACATCCACAGAGGTTCCTCATTAAAAGAATGCAGGGCATAAGTAATATGTCATATGCAGCCCGCTTCAAGGCCCTATCCCTGTATTCTGTCTCCTACAGGCTTCTGAGGGGAGACAACCTATGCCTGGCATACAGGGCATTGTCAGATCCCACTCTGATGGGCCTCCTGCATATCCGCAAAACAAACAGCACCAAAATTACCTGTTCTAAAGACTTAAACCTTGTGTGTGATATAAATAGGTCCTGGAGAGATAAGTATGTATCCCAGAGACTACCGCATCTGTGGAACAGGCTACCTAATCCAATTGAAGTATAACTTGAAAATTGAATGGAAAACCAGAAATTAATCCCTGGTTTGGCACCTATGTCTATAATGGACACAGGTAACCTGTAAATAGTTAATCTCCCAAACCCCTGCTTACACTTATCAAGGGTATCAAAACTTGTCAGAGATTTGGGATGCATGGCTAGGCTTAAAAAGGCCTTTGTGGTCATTAGCCTAGTAAACACCTATGAACCTATTTGCTACTAATTTGCCAGAAAAACACAATTTTATGAAAAAAGGAACAAAAATTTGAGACAAAATCTGGGCATTCTGTGAAAATTTGTACAGTTGAGAGGTATGAAGGCATCCTCAGATCCATCTCTGATGGACCTTTTGCACATCTGCAAAATGAACAACATCAGAACCACCAGATCCAAGGATTTAAATTTTGCTTGTGATTCAATAAGACTGTGAGACAGACGTGTGCCAGAAGATCCTCAAGCTCTCGAATAGGTTCCCATCCATGTCAAGTAGAATCCATCTGTAATCTATTTAAGCACAACTTTGACCAATGAGTGAGAAATCAGAAATTCACCCCAGGTCTGGCAACTTGTCTCTGACAGAGGCAGTCCTTAAGGTCAAAACTAACATACCACTCCCCGCATAACTTCTAAAAACTTCCTAACTAAGATACCACCTCCTAATAAATGCACATGATACACAGGGATGCAATTAGGTTGGATTGCATGGCTATGCTTATAAAGATCCTCATTGTTGTTAGGCTTTATATACTTATGAAATATAGGTTATGCCCAAACTTTCTTATATTTTATAAACAAAAGCTCTGTGGTTCATTAGATCATTACACAATCCACTAGTGGGGACATTATTCTTGACCTGGTCATTTCAAATATAAATTCTTCATGTACTGTTTTTCTGCTATCATCCTTCATGGTTAAGCCAGATTATAAACTAATAACCTTAACTTTTAGAACCTCTAAACCTTAAGAACCAATATTTCAGAATTCAAGGATTTCAAATGTATAAATCTCATGAAATTCTTTGATAAATTTTCAACATTCAATTATTCCGGAATAACCTCAAATATTACCACATCAGGAAGCTACATAAAAGAGTTATATGTCTACTTATTTATCTATGAACTCCCTATAAACAAAAACTCCATTGTGTTAAAAGACTTTAACTAGCCACTGCACTCAAGGGGTGCAGATAAAGGAGTTCATGACAGCCCATTTATAAAGAAAACTAGGTGGGAGAAAGGTACAGTTCAGGTTATTTCTGAAGCCTTAGTTACAAGAGAGTGGACAGATGAATTGATTAAACTGGTGGTTACCTGGAGCAGAGATACGAGATTGTGGCAGTGGAAGATTGGTGGGGGGGGGGGGTCAGGGCAAGATTTGGGAGTGATTAGCCAGGATTTGGCCTCCACAGGAGTTTGATACACAAATGACCTAAATCATCAGTTCATTTGAAAAGATGCCTATTACAGTATTACAGCATGGCCAGGGTTGAAGGTGGAGAGAAGAGTGTCCTGATCATTTGCATGTGCAGTTGGACTGTATCAGAGTAAGCAGTTTGTGGACAGTGGTGGTGGTGGTGGATGCTGTGCAGGGGCATGGAAGGCTATGGTACAGTCGTACTGGTTTATTTATTTATGCATAGATGTAACCATCTATCTAATCTCGTGTTTGTTAGTAAAGTATGTGTACTGGTCCTTTTCAACAATGACCCATTTTGAAACAAAACATGGGCTAAATTAATACATAAACATGTAGACTATTTTAGTGTAGCCAATCAGCTGGAATGCTTCTGACAGTTGGGTGGCAACTGGAAACCAACAAACAAGCGCACTCAAGGATAAGAAATAAATTCAGCATAGATAGTGACCAGAGATCAGATTTGAAGCTGAGACCTTGGAGCTCTGAGACAGAAATCTCAGCAGTAAACAACCATGCTGTCGTTTTGGAGTTTGGAGTGAATGTTCAAAAATGTGTTGTGGTTTTGGTTATAATGGTTGGTGTGAGTGGTGAAAAGCATGCTGTGTACATGTAAAGGTAGTGTTTTGAGTAAGTAGCCAATAACATGGTGTTATGTGAGTTTTGCCTGTTGAAGTGAGAGATCAAAATTATGTAGTGTGCGTGAATAAGTAAGGGTGGCATGCTGGAATATGTGATCCAAAGTGTGACAGGTGGGCGGGACTGCATTGTGTTTAAAATGTCCGCTGGAGAGAGTGCTACGTGGTCAGAAGCGGGAGGTGTGTGTTTATAGGTAAGGTACGCAATGTGTTTTTGAAAGTATATTCTAGAGTGAATGCTGTGGTGAAACTGTATTTTAAATGGGTTTGGTTTGCATTGCTTGAAATGTGTGAGAGGTAGGTTTGGACTACTTGAAAGCTATGAGAGGTGAGGGTTGTGCAAGAGCGATATTTGTTGGGAACAGCATATTCTCAAGTAACTCCTCTGTCTACCAAAATCACATCCTCCTTTATTTTCTGTTTTCTAGTGATTGCTCCTTCAGCAGGACTGAATTTAGTCTTCTGCTTGCTTAGTATCCCCCAGCTGCAGGTTATGTCCTGTCATGCTTGTTTAGTATCCTCCAGCTACAGATCATGTGCTGTCATGCTTGCTTGGTCTCCCTCAGCTGCAAGTCATGTTTTGTCATGCTTGTTTGGTCTCCCTCAGCTGCAGGTCATGTGCTGTCATGCTTTCTTGGTCTCCCATAGCTGTAGGTCATGTGCTGTCATGCTTGCTTTGTCTCCCATAACTGCAGGTCATGTGCTGTCATGCTTGCTTGTTCTCCATCAGCTGCAGGTCATGTGCTGTCATGCTTACTTGTTCTCCCTCAGCTGAAGGTCGCATGCTGTCATGCTTGCTTGGTCTTCCTCAGCAGCAGGTTGCATGCTGTCATGCTTGCTTGGTCTCTCTTAGCTGCAGGTCATGTGCCATCCTGCTTGGTCTCTCTTAGCTGCAGGTCATGTGGTGTCATGCTTGCTTGGTCTCCTTTAGCTGGAGGTCATGTGCTGTCATGCTTGCTTGGTCTCCCTCAGCTGCAGGTCATGTGCTGTCATGCTTGCTTGGTCTCCCTTAGCTGCAGATCATGTGCCTTCATGGTTGCTTGGTCTCCCTTAGCTGCAGATCATGTGCCTTCATGGTTGCTTGGTATCTCTTTGCTGCAGGTCATTTGCTGTCATGCTTGCTTGGTCTCCCTCAGCTGCAGGTTGTGTGCTGTCATGCTTGCTTGGTCTCCCTTAGCTGCAGTTAATGTGTCTTCATGCTTGCTTGGTATGTCTTAGCTGCAGGTTGTGTGCTGTCATGCTTGCTTGGTCTCCCTCAGCTGCAGGTTGTGTGCTGTCATGTTTGCTTGGTCTCCCTTAGCTGCAGATCATGTGCTTTCATGCTTGCTTGGTCTCCCTTAGCTGCAGATCATGTGCCTTCATGCTTGCTTGGTCTCCCTTAGCTGCAGATCATGTGCCTTCATGCTTGCTTGGCCTGCTTCAGCTGCAGGTTGTGTGCTGTCATGCTTGCTTGGTCTCCCTTAGCTGCAGATCATGTGCCTTCATGGTTGCTTGGTATCTCTTAGCTGCAGTTCGTGTGCTGTCATGCTTGCTTGGTCTCCCTCAGCCGCAGGTTGTGTGCTGTCATGCTTGCTTGGTCTCCCTTAGCTACAGATCATGTGCCTTCATGCTTGCTTGGTCTCTCTTAGCTGCAGGTCATGCGCTGTCATGCTTGCTTGGTCTCCCTCAGCTGCAGGTTGTGTGCTGTCATGCTTGCTTGGTCTCCCTTAGCTGCAGGTCGTGTGCTGTCATGCTTGCTTGGTCTCCCTCAGCTGCAGGTTGTGTGCTGCTATGCTTGCTTGGTCTTGCTTAGCTGCAGATCATGTGCCTTCATGCTTGCTTAGTCTCTCTTAGCTGCAGGTCATGTGCTGTCATGCTTGCTTGGTCTCTCTTAGCTGCAGGTCATGTGCTGTCATGCTTGCTTGGTCTCCCTCAGCTGCAGGTTGTGTGCTGTCATGCTTGCTTGGTCTCCCTCAGCTGCAGGTTGTGTGCTGTTATGCTTGCTTGGTCTCCCTTAGCTGCAGATCATGTGCCTTCATGCTTGCTCTATCCTTAACTATTTCATCATCCTTATATTTCCTTCGTCGACTTTGCTACTTTTTTCCATTCTCTCCCATACTTATTCCATTGACTGTAATTATTTCTCTCCTCACCACTCCTCTCTTTCTCTCTTGTACTTTTGCCTCCTCTTTTAATGGTCATTATTATGTATTTTCCTAGCTTGCACTGTTTCTTCTTCCCCTCTTGCCTTTCCCCTGTTCTACTCTCCTGCTCACTCACTTCTATTCTTCTCTCACAACATGATTTAACTCTGCATACTCCTTTCTCATTCATTTTAAAAATGTTCACTCATTCACTGCAGAATTGTTCATTATGTTTTCCATTAACGTGCATGTGTACTTTATCTGTATTGTCTCAGTTATTTGCATTTTCTGATGTCATGGCCTGTAACAATTGTTACTACATTCTTACTCTGGTAGGTTTGAATTGTAACCATCACGTTAGCTGAAAAAGATTAATTAAAATCACTGCATGACACACTGGAATGTTTAAATGTACAAGTAAAATTAGTGAACACATTTGTAAACTACACCCCAAAATAAATTATATGGCCCAGAATGAACTCCTTGTAGGCACAGACAGGTAGTTAACATATTGTCACTAGTAGCTAATGAGGGCAGCATAGCTGGTAGTGCATAAAGAGTGACTGGTTTGTTAGCTAGTTTATTTAATTCCCCATAGGTACATCTGTGAGCCTGGTATGTAGCAGTGGTAGCTGGTGAAAGCAGCTGTTGAATGAGTGATTCCACTAACTTAAATGGGGATGGTTTACAGTATAGAAAGGATTATAGATTCTCACTGCATGGTTCATGATTTAATTCCCACTTGTCACAGCCAAATGACTTACATATTGCTATGAACTGACTACTTTTTGACAGGCCGGCCCCGCCAGTCTAACCAAAAAACAATTATAATAAGAGCCGATTTGTTCATTATATGTTTAATGATTTTGTTTCTTCATTTCTCTCCTCACCACTCCTCTCTTTCTCTCTCTCGGGCGGCACAGTGGTACAGTGGTTAACATTGTCACCTCACAGCAAGAGGTTCTCCGGTTCGATTCTCGGCTGGGGTGCCTTCTGTGTGGAGTTTGCATGTTCTCCCTGTGTTCGCGTGGGTTTCCTCCGGGTACTCCGGTTTCCTCCCACATTCCAAAGACATGCATCTGGAGCATTTCTCCCCGGGCCTCCGCTGAAAACAGGCTCTGTGGAACCTAGTCGGACATTCCCGGTCAACAAATGTTAAATAAAAAAAAATAAATAAATAAATAAAAAATAAAAATTTTCTTACTTCTGGGTGGTTGTAATATTGGCAAGGATGCCTAGCAGAATAATTTGTTGGCTACTACACCATGTAAGCCTTTTACTGGCATAGCAGTTTCCTTGAATATTTTTTAAGTGGATAGTCTGACTTCAAATGTGTGTTTCTGTAAGTAAGACTGTGAAGGAAGAAAGGTAGCAATATGTCCTTATCTCAGCCATGGTATTTCATTTGCATGGAAAGACAAGGCACTTTTGATTCCACAGGTAAAAGAAAGGACTGCTCAGATCAATGGAGACTAGCCAAAGTCATTGTCCAGTTTTAGGGGTTACATGGTTTCACCCCCAAACATACAAAATTCTTATTGTATTTGTGGTTCCCATGCTCATCACCATCTGATCTTCCAGCAGTAAATCCCCCTTCTCATTACAGGGTCTAACTGGAAAACGCACTGCATATGTAATTAATGTTTTTGCACCTTATCGTAGGGAGTGCCCATTTATCTCTACACAACATCTGCTTGAACTGTGTAGCCTACTGATTTGTTCGCTTAACATGCATCTCATACACATGCAGAGTGAGTGGTCATTTCAGCTGCCACACTTTTAACTGTATAGACTTTACTCATATTCAGATAAATTCAGGTCTTAGACTTTCTTTTCATGTTGTGCCCTACAACATTCCATATTAGTTAATCCCTTAGTCATCAAAGACGATAACTGTTGGTGGTGAGCTGCAGAGTACTGTTAGAGGAACACACATCCACCACAAGTGCTAGTTATTTGCAGATATGTAGTATTCATTTTAGTGAACTATCGGCCATTTTGTGCACTGCATATATGTTAAACTACGCCTGGTGAGTAATCATCTTCTGATTCATGACTAGAGAACTAGGTTGTTCCTTATGTTTGTTTTAAACTTTGTTGGAATCAAACTCAAATTTGGCATTGGTGCATTCAGCAGTTAAGCTGCATGTGTCTGGAAGAAATGATCTCAGCACGTCAGGGACCCACTAGCTCTCACTCTCTGCACTTTAAATATGTCCATCTGTAAGAAGGTATATGCACATGTCATTATTTGGACAAAGGCTAATCATTTTTAATTCCCATCTTTTGAGGATCTACATTTCCCTAGCTATCAAACTGACAGATACTGTTTACAATTAGCTTTATTAATTTGTTTGTATGTATGTAGGAATCACAATAATTCATTGGGTATCATTGTTGCCTCTCAGTACTTTTTTCCTTCTGAGTTGGTTCCTGCCTGTGCATAGATAGTCTGCTTGTCCTGTTTTTCCACCACATTTGTTTCCTAGGGGAGAATCCACTACCCTCTGATCCTGAATTGGGTAAAGGATAAATTGATAGCAGAAGGATTGAATGATATATTTAGTAAGCAATTAATGTAAATAATTTACCTGTAGTTCATTCAATGTCCACTGCATTTTATTTTTCAGTATAATGCTGGGTCCACATGTTATTTTTTTTTTTTTAATAACTATAAATGTACATAGGTTCATAAGTTGTTACTAGGCTAATGACCAATAGGGCCCGCCCTTACAGGCCTAGTCATGCATCTCAAACCATTTAATGTTTAACAGGAACCCATCTTCTTGAAGCTAGACATTATGGACAAAGTGAAGAAGTATGTTATCTTCAACTTCATCTCTGAGGTTGCTAAATTATTTGATACTGATGTTACAATTTCAGTGCAATTTTTATATAATAGTAGACGATATTGGATTGTCAAGCCATAGACTGTCAGAAGAGCTATGTGGCTCAAGCTGACATGGTAGGAATTCATATAGGCCACTTCAGTTATGGTACTGGCAGTGAGGCTGGCTGGACTACAGGATTTTGCATATCTGTGGGCCAGCAGTCCTGAATCACCTTATCCCTTACATAAAGAATGTGAAAGACTACTTCATGGACACCCATATTCTGGGTGCTACCTTTGTGTGCCCTTGAAGTACTTGAGCACCTCAAGGCAGAGATGGAAAAGGACTATGTAATTTATTTGAGTATACCATTCAGCTTTCCACAGTGGATGTTTACGCAGTCCAGAGAAGAGAGTGATGACAGTGGTCTTGCAGTAACCATTCAGGGCACAAAACAGCAGAGACATTAGCATGACCAGTGAGTTGGTTAGTAGCAGTGAGGTCACTGGAGGTAAATACTGCAGTCCTCAGCATCAGCACTAACACTTTGGAAGATGGTTGACAACAGTGCCCCCCTCCAAATAAAAACACGCACACAAACACTTTCTTAGGAACTGGTTAGAGGCAAGCTCATCAGGTGTACTCAGACCTGACATTCACCCACAATGAATGCACCCAGAATGGAGTAGTAAATAAAGGCTGCCAGTGCATCTCTTTTCTCCTACAGGAAACTACTCAGCTCATTCTAGATACCTTTCATGCCCCTTCAAAAACGTGGGGTGCACTACATCAGTATAAGCAGGACTTGAGAGTTTACCTCCATTTATTTCTTGTGCCAAAAAAGGCATAGGACAGTGGGTCCATGTGGACAGTAAGCAGCCTCAACATCTTCATTGGCAAAAGGCTTGGCATGGTCGGTCTTCATTCTGATTTTCTTGTTTCCTCCAAGGGGACGAGATGTCCTGTTTTGGGTCTATATTATAGTATTATATCAAAATCAGCAAAAACTACCAAGGTTTCCTATAGTTTCTAATGGATACTATTCAGTTCCTGTTCATGACCTCACATTTGACCTCTGTATAACTCCCCAGAATGTGTACAGATTGTAAGGGTGTTTGGTAGCTGTAGCAACTTAAGCCAAAAAGCGCTATTTTCTTCCTTAATTTGATGACTGGCTCCTTGAAGACAGCAGCTGAAAAACTTTTGTCCAGGCAAAGGTCTTCACACTAGTCTTATTCAAGTCTATGGAGATAACCAACCCCAGCCATCTTATCTGTTAGAGCTCTTAGCATGTGCACTGAATACCAGAACTTGTTGTTCTGTTTATACTGCGCCAGGCTTTGTAGACTTATTTGATAATCTAAGACCACCAAGTCTTATGACCATTCACACCCTGCTAGTATCCTCCCTCATGCCACATCTTTCTCCAGTGCAGCAATACCAGTCATTCCCAGAGTAAGCTTGTGACTACTCATGCAGTCATCTAGGTTATATTTAAATGAAGATAGTGAGTAACACAGATTGACATGCAGGGAAGTTTATCCAGAGGTTTGGGAAACCCTTGGTTATAAACCTATCCCTCTTCCAACTTTTTTTTATCTGTTAATGAAGATTTAGGTCCTTGGTTCTAGTACTGGTGGACATGTTGGACTTGCGGAGATACAGCAGGTGCTGGACAACTGGGTCTCTACTGGCACAATAAGTGAGACTGAGATCTCCACTCAAAACTCTGTAAGGCACAGAGTAAACAGCAAGAGCTTCCAACTTCTCTTGGTAGCACAGGGGCTTTAGGCCTGTGATCCTTTTGGTTAGAGCATTTGGAATCTTTCTACATCCTTGGCTTAGTCTCCCGATTACAGCAATGCAGCTGAGTTTTTTGGGTTGGCATTGATGTTGAAGCATAGCTAGGGTGGGTGATTGAGGCAGACAGATGGGCTGAAAGTATTAGAGAGGGCATGGTTGTAAGCACCAAGAACAGACTCTTCACATTATTTATTCATTTTATTTTACGCCTAATGACAACATGAGGGTGTTGTATGATGCCCCACAGTCCAGGGAGGAGCTCACTTGTATGAACTCAGCAAATATGCTATTGTCTCTCATGGTGGTTTAGTCAGAATGTAGAGCATTCCGTTTTTTCAGTGTGGGATCAACCAGTACAGATTTATTTTCCATTTCCTTCCTTTCGACCTTTGATTCTTCTCTGCATGGTTATCGGGCCATGTCCTCAGTTGATCAGTTGTTTTTTTTCTTATTCTTGGTGTAAGAAAACACAAGAAGGGAGAGGTGAAAGTGTAGACAGTGGCTGTCATCCTGTGGGATGTTAATGACTTTTGGTACCCTTAATGGTCTTTCACCATCAACTGACCAGCAGTTTGCAGTGTCTGGCTATTCTGAGCTGCTGCAGTTGCTCCTTTCTGTATGTTGTGATGCTCATCTGGGTTGTGTGCACTCTTTGGCCAGGCTTGCACCCCTACGTCCCTGTGTACAGATCATAGTACTGGGCCTTTTCATTAGTTCGTGGTAGTTAAAGCATTTCCCTCGGATGAATGAGCCAACCTTCGCTGCTCACTACCACTCCTTCAGTGCCTGAGCCATTAATCAAACTACGGTCATCTGGAGAGTAATGAGGTATCCATCTCTTTATGTCACAGAACCAGGTCTCTCCTCATTTCCCCCTCAACATAAAATGCAGCAAGATTTTGTCTGAAATTACCTGAGAGAGACAGGTCTCTGGATGCTGTTTCCTAGTCATGGCCCATCAGAAAACTCTACACCTTTAACTACTTCGTCTTGTTCCACATTGCCTAGCGCAGATGATGGTGCAGAATTTTCACATTACCATAATAACTCCTTTTTAGTTTTAATGCACCTACTTGTTTTCCACTCACTATTACCTGCAAAGCTCCTGCTCAGCTATCCTTTGACATATCTGTCAGTGATACCATCCTAGGCTACAGTCTGTGAGACTGACATATTGGCTGCTACAATTCCCTTATTTGCCAGGGATAAGAGCTTACCATGCAGAGTAATCTAGTTTGTGTGCCTTTCAATAAGTTTATACTCAGCTGCATCATTGTGAGAGGTGGAAGTTTTTTTTTCTACTTTAGGCAGCTAAGTTACTGGCTACCCTGCTATAACAGGGAGACTAAGCAAAAGACAGGCTAGAAATGGTGTAGTAATTGTGGTGAAGGTAAGGCTTCAGAAGATGGTGAGGAATGTCATTAGGATTAGTGACAGACTCCTAGCATTTAGACTCTAACCTAGTGATAAGGGCACCATTCATAATCTCAGACTATGCCTCACAGCAGGGTTGTAATGGTGAGAAAAAGGCTGCATTCAGACAGTAGTTGCACGACCTACTAGATAAAGCAGGACAACATCAATTGGTGTTAATAATTTGGACAGACAGAACAGGATATGAGGACTGCCTGGATCCACGTGGGTGGAGCAACAAGAATAAAGGAGGAGAGGCCATTCTAGACTTCTGTTTGGCAAATGACTTGACAGTAGCCAACACATTTTATTTATTTATTTTTATTTTACATTTGTTGACCGGGATAATCCGACTGGATACATGTCCATTTTCAGTGGAGGCCTGGGGAGAAAAGCTCCAAACATTACAGTATATGCACAAACATATTGTATTAACATACAAGTTACAGTCTCACATTTCATGCCTGTGAAGAATATGGTTTCTATTCAGAACTATATACAAATATGTTACAGTTTCTCTTATTAAACCTATAGGTGCAGCTATATACAGAGCATCTGCAAAGATGTTACAGTTTTTCTTTTCAAACCTTTTAGTGTAAGAGGTAAGTCGCTGTGAATAAGAAAATTGCAGGGATAATGAAGTAGATGAGGCTTTAGTCAGGGTTAGAGCAAGGACATAACCAGTGAGTTTTAAAATACTGGGTTAGATTTTTTTTTTAACTGATTAAGGGAGAGGGTTCAGAGTAAGGTCAGATGGGAGCGAATTCCAGGTTTTACCTACTGAATTTGCAAACAAAGATTCTCCAGTTAGGTTGTTAGCTCTAACAGATTGAACCAAAAGTTTTGTAGTGGAATGAAGAGGCCTAGCATTTTTGTAGGGATGGATAATGTTTTTAAGGGAGAGTGTTTTTTCTGGATGGTTAATAACCTTGAAGGCTACAGTAAGTTGATTATATTGAATTAGTCTGGGGAGTTCTAGCCATCCTAAGAGGTTTAGGTTTTGACAGTGGTGTGCCTTGTGGGGAGTTCCTATAGCAAACCTGGCAATTTGATTGAAGCAGCTAGACAGTTTGCTGAGATCAGTTTTGTTCAAGTTAGTGAGTATTGGTGAAGCATAGAGTAGAGTTGAAAGCAGATGGGTACGGGCAATGGCAGTCCTAGCTAGAGGGGTGAGAAAAGATTTGTTTTTGTATAGGAAGCCAAGTTTTTTATTAACGGTTTTAATAGTTTGGTTTACATGCATATCATATTTGAGGTAGTCTATTATAACACCCAGGAGTTTGGTATACATATCTGGTGAGAGTATGGTCCCATTGTTAGATGTTATAGTAAACGAAAGTGGAGAGGATTTGCAAGTAGGGGAGAAGAGCAATAGCTTTGTTTTATTAGGGTTTAATATCAGCTGTTGATTAGAGATCTAGTTTTCCACTGTATTAAAGATTTTCTGGGTTAAACTAAGGAGATTTGTAGGGGTAGAGCCTGAGCAAGTCAGGGTGGAGTCATCGGCATATTTTATACAGGTTACATCTGGGATTACAGTATGGAGGTCATTGATAAAGAAGGAGAAAAGAAGGGGACCTAATATGGAGCCTTGAGGGACACCAAGGGTAACGGGGAGAAGGATGAAGAGTTTGTCCTGCCACTAAGATGAGCTTGAAACCTTTGTATGGCATGGTTGTTTAAGGATATTTTATTTAGGGTCAGTAAGAGTAGCTGGTGGTTAACCATGTCAAAGGCCTTGGAATGATCAAGAAACAGGGCAGAAGATAGTTTGTTGTTGTTATGATTGGAATTTATGACATTAGAAAAGGAGAGGAGGGCTGTGGTGGTGCTGTGCTGTGGGCTAAATCCATGCTGGGAGTTGGCCAGAAGATTATGTTGACTAAGGTAGTGTAAGAGTTGTTTATGAATACA
This sequence comes from Protopterus annectens, assembly GCF_019279795.1. Classification (NCBI taxonomy): domain Eukaryota; kingdom Metazoa; phylum Chordata; order Ceratodontiformes; family Protopteridae; genus Protopterus; species Protopterus annectens. Next base: position 508,669,045 of record NC_056738.1, read on the forward strand.
CTTTTCCATAATTTTAGCCAGAGGGGAAAGGATAGATATTGGTCTATAGTTTGACAGCTCAATGGAGCTGCCTCCTTTGTGGAGTGGTATGACATATGATATTTTCCAGATAGAGGGGATAAGAGGCTTCAGTTATGGTTCTGTTTATCAAAATAGAGACAGGGTATGCTATAACATCAGCAGCTTTTTGCAGGTAGTCTGCAGGGAGGAGGTCAGCTGAAAGGGTGGTTAGGCTGAGCTTTTTAATTAGGGCTCTAATGAGTGAAGTCGGAACTTTTTGGAAGCTAAAGGTGAGAATGTCACTGGGTTTAGGGGTTTCAGCATTAGGACAAGTGGGTTTAATTTTGCTAGTAAGGGCCTGGATGGTTTCTGTAAAGAAACTGTTGAAGGTGTTGGCAATGGACTCTGGTGATATTTGGGTTGGGGCTGAGGGGATTGGAGTTGTGGATTGCCCTGGGTGGAGGAGTTTGTTAATACCTGCCCAGAACTTCTGTGGTTTGTTGTGGTGTCTCTGCTGTGGATAGCAGAAAGATATATTTTTTTTGTCTAGTAATATGGATTTTTTTGTATCATTCCTATATTGTCAAAATTTGAGTTGATTTTGTAGGGCTTTAGAGGAGCACCAGGTGTTCTAGGCATTATTTATTTAGATGATCTTTAGTTTGGTTTCTTTAGTGAGCCAGGGGGCAACTTTTGTTTTAATTCTAATAGAGCGTGCAGGTGCATGGTTGTCAAGGATGGCCAGGAATGTGTTATTAAAGTGTGTTACTGCCTCATCTAGTGGTCGTTGTTTTAGAATTGACCAATTGCATAATTTAAGTTCTAAGAATTTATTAAGGCTGAAGTTTTTGTTATTTCTTACTGTTTTATAGGTGGGTAGGTGTGGACATTCAACTTTATTCCTAATAGTATATGTTAAGAAATGATCACTTAGGTCTTCAGGGAGAGTACCTGATTTGTACATGTGGTGGGGGCTATTAATTATTATCCAGTCTAGGATACTTTCTTTATTGTTAGGCTTGCTGATCCTAGTAGGGGAGGATATAGTTTGTGTAAAACCATGTAGGTTTACGTGGCTGGTTGGGGTCTCTGCAGTGCAGGTGCTCCAATCTATATTGAGGTCCCCTAGAACAATGGTCTCTTGGGGCTAGGCATTGGATAACCAGTAGAGGATGTCTTCTAGGGTCCCTGAGTTATTACCTTGGGGAATAGACGCATATTATGTTTATACATTTGTTTTTATTTATTTGTAGTTTGGAAATCATAATTTCTGCTTTGTTAAATATAGGTGACTGAAGGTTGTCTAGAGTAACATTTAGGGTGGTTTTATAGAGAACAGCAACCCCTCCCCCTTTCCTGGTAGTACGATCTAGCCTCAGTATATTATAACCTGGAGGTAGAATTTCATTATCTGGCATAGTTGGTTTTAACCATGTTTTGGTGAGACAAGGATGGCCAGGAATGTGTTATTAAAGTGTGTTACTGCCTCATGTAGTGGTCGTTGTTTTAGAATTGACCAATTGCATAATTTAAGTTCTAAGAATTTATTAAGGCTGAAGTTTTTGTTATTTCTTACTGTTTTATAGGTGGGTAGGTGTGGACATTCAACTTTATTCCTAATAGTATATGTTAAGAAATGATCACTTAGGTCTTCAGGGAGAGTACCTGATTTGTACATGTGGTGGGGGCTATTAATTAGTATCCAGTCTAGGATACTTTCTTTATTGTTAGGCTTGCTGATCCTAGTAGGGGAGGATATAGTTTGTGTAAAACCATGTAGGTTTACATGGCTGGTTGGGGTCTCTGCATTGCAGGTGCTCCAATCTATATTGAGGTCCCCTAGAACAATGGTCTCTTGGGGCTAGGCATTGGATAACCAGTAGAGGATGTCTTCTAGGGTCCCTGAGTTATTACCTTGGGGAATAGACGCATACTATGTTTATGCATTTGTTTTTATTTATTTGTAGTTTGGAAATCATAATTTCTGCTTTGTTAAATATAGGTGACTGAAGGTTGTCTAGAGTAACATTTAGGGTGGTTTTATAGAGAACAGCAACCCCTCCCCCTTTCGTGGTAGTACGATCTAGCCTCAGTATATTATAACCTGGAGGTAGAATTTCATTATCTGGCATAGTTGGTTTTAACCATGTTTTGGTGAGACAAAGTATGTCGGGGGAGTAGGTTGTCAGGAGGGTATGGAGGTTGGGGACCTTATTGTTGATGCTTCTAATGTTTAAGTGGCAGGTCAATAGTGAGTTGGGTGGTCTATTTAGGCTTTGTCTTATGTTTGGGCTGTTATGATTAGAGTTAGTTTTGTCCGGGGATAGTGGCCCAGGGTTGGATATCCCCATCAATAGTAAGGATGTGGGGCAAACTAGCTATGAGCTTTAGAAATGTATTTATCAGTTTTTGGTAGTATTTAGTTTTGGTGTTAACATATCTGGGTATAACAGGGTGGGTTTTAGGGGTAAAGGAGTTGATGGACATGAATGAGTGAGCAGAAAGGTTTGAGAGGATTGGGGTGGTAGGAAGGCATTTGGGATGGTTGAATCCTATATGGGATTGGTTTTCATAGATGGTGAGAGAACAAAGGGTGATTAGTAAAGGTAGGGTGTAGAGTAGAAGTGGGATTTTAGAAAACTTGGTAAGTATTTGAGACATAATGGGGGGAATATACTCCTGGTTGGTAGGCAACCTAGGTGTAATAGTAGGTGGGGAGATAGTGGAAGGGGTGGGTTATAAATGAATTTCTGATAATGGTTGGTGAAGGAGGCGGGGGTGTGGCTGAGAGGTTATAAATTCAGAGGTACTGGGGACGGGTGGGAATAGGGGGCAGGGAGGGGCATAAAGCAAGCCTGGAGGGCAAGCATAGCGGGGCTAACCATACCAGAGGAATCCTCAGAGCCTGTGATTAAAGTAAGAGGCTTTTTTCTTGCTTTTTTACTTGCTTTAAATCCTAATCCATGTTCTGTTTTTAAACACAGACAGCAACTTTAACAGTACAATTTGGTGGAACTTGCTTTTTTCTTGCTTTAAATTCTAATGGTTCAAAAAGAGAGAGAGTCACATTGTTTACTGTAATCCCCAATGAAGATGGTATACAAGCTATTAGCGAATCTTTGGTGCATAAGGGAACAATGTTTGCTAAAGAAATAGAAATGTTATGTTCCTTGTTAGAAATTGTTTTGACCAGAAATGTTTTTTTGTTTAATAATGATTTTTATTTGCAGTTATCTGGGGTGGCAGTGGGCACATCAGTGTCTAATATGTACGCAAATTTGGTTCTACATCAATGGGAACAGAAATATGTTTGCAGTGATTTTTAATGTGTTGAACCAGAAGGTTTGTTTATATCAACATTTTGTTGATGATTGTTTTGTTGTATGGAAAGGGTACTAGCTTAGAACTCCATGAATATATAGAGTATTTAAATATAACTACAGCCTTTTTGAAGTTTAAGATGCAGTATTCTGCTGGTAATGTTACATTCTTGGAACTAAACCTACATATTATGGATAGTGTTATTGAAACCAGTATCCACAAGAAAAGAGATACATGCTGAGAGATATTTAAATAGATGTAGCATGCATGCACCTCATGTTTTCAGAGGTGTTATGTTAGAACAGTTCAGAAGGGCAAGCAAACTTAATACTGATGATTCTGTCTTCCTTCAGCAACTGGAAGATATGAAAGTTGAATTTATGTCAAGCGGATATGACCATGCACAAGTGTTAGAATTAAGCAACAGGGTCAAAACAGAAAGGGGTACGACTGCTAAACCCCTTTTTCAGATGGGAGTTGACGACCAAACAGTTATTGATATTTATAAGCCTACTATGGAGAAAACTAGATATGTTATGACTTTCAATGTACGGTCACATTATGTAAAACAAATAATAGAGAAGAATTGCCTAATTCTAATGGCCTCTTCCAAAGTGAAGAATGTTGTAGGGGATAGGCCCTATTTCTGCTACAGAAATTTGAGAAATTTAAAAAGCAAATTATGCTATAAAGATTTTCCTGTTAAGTCAATCCCATTAGTAGATACAAGAATGTGTTCATTTTGTTGTATGAGTTGTACATGCTGCTCCGATTTATTAGGTAAAGGAAGTGAGACTTTTGAACATCCCATCACTAAGGTAAACTATAATTTCAAGCTGACAGCAAGCTGTACTACTGTCAATGTGGTCTATTTAGCTACCTGTGTGTCATGCCCCTCATTTTATGTGGGCAAAACCACGAGAAAATTGAAGGACCGCATTATAGAACACAAATTGGATATACATAGGGGAAATGAGAATAATGCATTATGTAAGCACATATTGTGCACTATTTCCCATACATTTACGTTCAGGGTAATAGATATAATATATAAATCCATTAGGGGAGGGGACCTAAACAATGTACTTGAAATTAAAGAATATGAGTGGATTTACATTTGATGGCTGACCATTCCACCGGTTTAATCAGTGCTGTATCTCTAAAACCTATTTTAGTTAAAATACAACAGAACAAACTTTGATTTTCAACTTGTATCTATTTTAAGTAACTTTTTAATGTTTTAATTGTTGCTCTATCATATGCTTGGTTGGCTCTAGTCATGTGATGGATTTGGTGTTCCTATTTAAAGTCTTAATTGCTGATGTAATGTGTTTTAGTAGTGAGGAAGGGTGTGGACCCGAAAGCTTTGCTTCTTTATTAAAGGTATTTTCTCTTGTCAATGGAAAGAATCGCAATGTCCCATACAAAAGTGGACAAGGTGCAACTCTTGTAGACGTCCTTCTAGCAAGGAAATGGCATTGGGGTAGAATCAGCGATTGCAGAGTCATCCTGGGTGAAACAGTCAGCCCACAGCATAAACCACTGGTTGCTACAGTCAGCTGCAAGCAGTGGTCAGAGAAGGCGCTAAGGTCAACAGAGACCAGGCTGTAGACCTGGAAGATGACTGGAGAGAAAGCACAACAGTTCAAGGAATTAATCAGGGCTGTAGCACTTCAAGAAGAAGAGGAAATAGGTGGCATTGAGCAAGAAAGAATGGCAGTGCCTCAAAAGAGCATGTGTGATGACTTAAGGGTGGTGCAATAGTGCAGCGGTTAATGTTCTTGCCTCACAGCAAGAGGTTCTCAAGTTCGATTCTCAGCTGGGGTGCCTTCTGTGTGGAGTCTGCTAGTCCTCCCTGTGTTCATGTGGCTTTCCTCCGAGTACTCCAGTTTCCTCCCACATTCCATAGACATGCGTCTGGAGCATTTCTCCCCAAGCCTCCACTGAAAATAGGCTCTGTCCTAGTCCGACCATGTTAAATAAATAAATATATGGGCAAGTCAGGTATGGAAATAAGATTCACAAGGAAAGCTGGTGGTGGAATACAGAAGTCCAGGAAGTCATCAAAAGAAAGGACTGCAGGAAAAATTGGGAGATTGAAAAGACAGACCAGGCTAAGGAGGAGTACTGGTTGGCTACGAAAGGAGTTGCAATAGTAAAGAACAAGGCTTCAGAGACACTCTGCCAACATCTGGAAAGTGAGTCAGTAGATGACACAAAGTAACTCAGGTTCCAAGGCAAAGAAAGAAACATACAGAAGATAGTCAGATATCCTTCATAAGGGATGTCAGCAACAACCTGCTCTCCAGTCCACAGGACATCAAACGCAGATGGAAGGAGTACTTTCAGCAACTTCTGAATAAAGAAAACCCCACAGAAGCTGCACTGTCCCAGACACAGCCTACAATGAGAAAAAGAGGAGGAACCCACTGTAGAAAGAAGTAAGAACAGCACTAAGGAAAATTGAGTCAGGGAAAGTAGCAGGCTTGGATGAAGTCACTATAGATATGATAAAGGTGTTGGGTGAGATAAAGAAGAAATGGCTTCTGAGGGTACTGATAGTGTGGAGAGAAAGGTGTATCACAGACGACTGGTGAATAAACATACTAGTGCCAGTATTCAAGAACAAAGGGTACTTTGACAACTGTAGGCGATACAGAGACATCAAACAGGATGCAGCACAACTGACCCAATGTTTACAGAGAGACAAATAGAGAAAAAGCTAGAGACGAGGAAAGAGTCCAACTGGGCATTCCTAGACTTGGAGAAAGCATATGACAAGATCCCAAGAAAGGTGATTTGGGCAGTCCTGCTGTGGTTGAAAGTCCCAGAAACATTGATAGAATTAGTGCATGCTATGTACAAGGACCCAGTAGCTCAAGTACGAACAGTGTTTGGTCTCATAGAGGGGTTCCCAGTGGAGTGGATGTGCACCAGGATTCAGCTTTGAGCCCACTGCAGTTCATACTAGTGATGGACTATATTAGCAAACAGAGAGGACACATCAAGAAAGTTGCTGCATGCAGAAAATATGGCATTACAGACAGAGTCGGAGCAAGAACATCAGCAAAGGCTTGGGGAATGGAATGCAAAACTGAAGGCACATGGGATGAAACCGTGTACAGATAAGACAGCTGTAATGGCAGCAAATGTGCAAATCAGAAGAAGCTGAGAATTGAAACAGAAGGGAAAATAGTGGAACAGGTTAAAGGGCTTCAGGTATCTGGGAGGGGTGGTTGAGGAGAGGAGAACTCTGAATGAGGAGGTCAAAGCTAGAATCAGAGGGGCTGCTCCCAACTGGCAAAGTGTCTCGTGTGTAGTATATGACAGAAGAATGCCAAAGAAGCCGAAAAGTAAGGTGTACAAAACAGTAGTGGGGCCAGTACTACTGTATGGTACAGAAACCTGGGCAGTAAAGGCAGAGCTGTTATGGAAGCTAGAGGTGATGGAGATGAAGTGCCTGAGATGGGTGGTAGGATGCACGCTGTGGGACTGATGAAGAAATGAGAACATAAGAGCAGATGCCAAAGTAGCTCCAAGTGCAGAAAAGGTCAAAGAGAACAGATGGTATTGGTTCAGGCACAAATGCAGAAAAGCAGAAGACAATCCTGTGAAGAAGATTTCGGGCAGACAGGAAAAAGGCGAGAGGAAACAAGGGCAATAACCAAGAGGTGGATGGATTGTGTGAGAGAAGTCCTGTGACAGTCAGGCATGAATGTTGAAGAAGGCAGGAGAGTGGCATTGAATAGAGATATGGCGATAATTGAAATTACACCCCAACCCAATGTAGAAAAATGGCAAAAAGGGGGTTGATGATATTGAGGCAGCTAAGAAAATTGAGGACCCTGTTTTATTACGTCTTTACCCAGCTCTATTCTTTTATCAAATTTCACTTAGCAGGTATCTTTAACTTTTAACTTTCAAAAAGCCACAGCTTTCCTTAACGCCATTGGCCACCATTATGCTATCTTCTAGTAACTTGTTTCTCCATGGGATTTGAGTGTTGTGTTTGAAACGCTCACAGTACTTACCCTTTGAACCTGCTGACTCAGCAAATTTGATCTTTCTTACTCAAAAATAGTTTGCATTAGCAGTTATGTCAACAAGAAATATTTTAGATTTATAGGCACGTTCAGTTCATCCACTCTATCTTGTGTTTTTTAAATATACAGTATACCTTCATGCTAACCCTTCTTTCCTGAAGGTTTCCATCCCAGCTAATCTGCTGATCATTTCCCCATCTACTCCTGACTGAAGTACCTTCTTCATACTATGGATGCATACAGTTAGCTGCATTATTATCAAAATACTGCCAAAGTTCAGAAAGCTGCTCTGCTCTTTGTTTCCTTGCCAAGATAAAAAAATGTAAAAAAATCAGAGAGCAGTATTGTCTGACGAGACTTGCTGACTGTGTTGAATTCTTTCATACTAATTATGGCAAGTGCCTTTCACAGCCGTCTAAATCTCAGTCTTCTAAGGCAGGCCTATGTTTACAGTTTTTTTTTTTTTTTTCTTTTTTTTTTTTTTTGTTAGGTATGTCTCCTGAATAATGTATAATGCACTTAACAGGCTAACTGGTCTAAAGCATATATTTTTACCAGACATTACAAGGCTTGAGATGAACTTTAGGTCTAGAACTTCCTTTTAACAGACAGCACTTAAAGGTGTTATGCCACAGATGATAATCTTGAAAATCATTCCTTACAGTCCAGCAGTCAGATCCAGTATTGTTATAATCAAAGCACCTCAAATAATGTTTTGTTTATACTTAGTACCTGCATAGGTTTTCCTGAAACTGGACATTTTTGAGAAACTCTGTCTTCTTGTTCAACAGCCTGCTGGAAAAATAACTGGTTGATAGTATTTTCCTTTGATCTCTTAATTTGCTCCCTGAGTTCAGACCTGGAAGGATTCTTTGCAGTTTAAACAACTTACCTTTCTATATCTTCTCTGCAGTGGTCGAGTGTTAATAGGATCAGGTTTGCTAGGTACACTAGAAGGTATATTATAGCATTTTACCTTTAAGTCACAGAAGGCATTATCATACAGAATAGCTGTCTGTAATTAAATAGACGTGTTTATCTCGGGTAGGTTTGTCGAGTCTCTGTAAGGTTGATAATAACTAAGGAGTTCTGTTACCAAACATTCTGTATTAAAATTTTTAAAGCTTGGTTTAAACCACTCTTCTCCTAGTGATTCACTGCAAAAGTTGAAACCTCCTATAATAAAAGCAAGTGATGAGATTATAGGCAATAAAACATTTCTATTACTATATTAATTTCCCAAATTATAAAACATTTGAATATAGTGTTGTAACTGAAAGGCTGTTATGTCATGCTAGACAGCAAAATCTTAGTTTGTGTTATAGCATTGAGTCATAAGATGACAAATAGGCCTCCTATTGATGCAGAGTTGTACACTATTTTCATAGTTTGTGGGTTATGTTTTACCAGTTTTCTTATTCAGTTTATGACAGTGTTCATTTCTCTGACTGTTATTTGCTATGGCTTTCAGGCTGAAGTAGAGTTCTAACTGTTGTACCCATTCATCCAGTGTTACATCAGCAGTACAGTAGTGATGTAATGTCGTAATGGTGGTGCAGTACTGCTCATGGGAGCACAATGGTTCAAAGAGCACATATGTACACTGTAATATCAAAATGTGTGGAAGGGCAGTGCACACCTTCTCCTCTCTGTTCCATCCTTAATAATTATCCTATCATCTTTGTCCTGGCTTCTATCAAAACGACCCCATCTTCAGTAAACCCAAGTCTTTTAGGAACACATTTTAATTTGATAATTTATTCTCAATAGAAGTGATTGGTCGTTTCTTACTTCCTTGTATGGATGAGATTCTGTCCAGTAATGTTTTTACATCCAGTACATAGGAATATACCCTTCTAATATGCAGTATTCATTTATTTCAACTACATAGAGCTTTTTTTGTGTCTGTCACGTTGTTATTCCAGTTTATTCTTCTACCCTTTTTCTGCTCTCCCTTGTGTTCATTACAGTAGCTGAAAGCACATGTTTAAGACCATTATTTTTTATCTTGTATTTAACTGTGATACATGATTACCTTTATTGTCTGTCTGTCTCTCTCTTTTACTCTCTGTATATAAACATAAGAGAAATTTGCCTAACAGTTTTGCTTTTTTATAGCGGTAGCCCTGTGAGGTCAGGGCTTTTCAGTGTGAAAAGATAAAGACAGGTAACATACAAGCTACTCTCTGAACTATGCATCAGTATTCTATTTGTCGCCATGTCCCCCAGGTACCAGCTGCCCTTTACGTGAATGTGAAAGGCTGCTTTTGTAAGACTTCTTCAGGATTTGACAAATAGATGGCAGCTAGGGTAATCAAAGCTCAGACCAGCTTGCCGATGATGCATTGTATGTATTGAATCTCCCTAGATGAGGGATATTATGCTGCTGGAAAAAAGATTACATTAAAGGATATGGTGGCATTTTGATGCAAACTGGCAGTGCAGGTTCACAAGATGGATGATCTCTCATCACATTATGAGTAACAAATACAGAAGGGATAGACCTTTTAAATTTGTCATGTTTTGTCTTTCAGAACTGAAGGAAGCCTGCAGATCTTTCCATCAGAAAAAGCTGTCTTTTACCCGGTGCAGTTCAGTCAGTAGTCCTTCCAATTTTCTTTATTACTCATTCCTCTTAGGTATACATTTGCAGGCAGCTGGAAAATAGTTAATACAGTTATTGTGCAAAAGCACTGAAATAAATTGTACTAAATTCTCTACTTTAACAAAATAGGTCATTTTGGTCCGTCTTCCATGTATACATAATGAAACATCCCCACTGATTAATATAAAATTATCCTTATTTGTAAAGAAATAGATAAGGACTCAGCATTTTGAGTGTATCAGTTTACATCCAATGCTGCACTTAAGGAAACAGTTATTTCAGGTTTTGAATTTCCTGCAAATGGTAAAATGTGTCCCTACTCTGGATAGTGGTAATGTAAGTAGTTAAATTAAAAGTTAATGTTTCCATTAAGTATAAAATAAATTAATGTGTGATTAGAAATGGTGGTACCTACTGAGAACAATGTGCAAATGTAAAAATATAATATGAAATGCATGTAGTTAGACTAAATGTCAAATTAAGTTTTTAATAGTTTAAAGACAAATAATGTGAACTCATAATTAAAATAACAGAATGTGGGCACTTAGAATTCCAGTGTTGTATAAATTGAAAAAGAAATAAAATACATTAAAATGTAATAAGCTAATTTTAAAATCCTTCTGTGAGACCACTTACCTGTGCAGTGAATAACTATTCATCTATATATTTTCTTGACTCCCCGGTATCTTGTCTGTCAGTGTTGCTTAGCACATATGGTTGCAGCCTGTTAATGACCCGAGTTTATCATATGCAGACTTTATTCTCTCAATATCCACTTGCTGTGTCACAGATCAAAAACTTAACTTGTCCTAGGTTCTCATATACCTGAAAACCGGTAATGGTGTTTAGTGGATCATACCATTTATAATGCAGATTACATAAGAAAAAGGTGTCACTTATTTAAATTCTACTTACCTGCAGTCAATAAACACCATATCGAGTGGTTTGAAGGTCTAAGTATGACAGCAAAACACATCAGGGGTTATCCGAGGATTCAGTGTCAGGTGTTCTTTTTGAGTGATGCATTTATTTGGCTAGGTTGTGCTCTGCCATGTAACCTACTCACACATGCGGTACTATTCTTGCTGGGTTTTTGAATCTTGACATGTTGGATAGGTAGCAGGAATGAAGAGTACATCACAGTCTGCGCAAGAATGTATATTTGTTATACATGCAGAGGTAGTCATAAACAAAGCAACTCTTCCATCACTGTAAAAAATCCACTTTAATGTTGTTTAAGTGTATCTAGTTCTTAAATAATTAATATTTTTAGATCCCTGAAACATTCATCTTTTTTAAATTAGATAGACTTGCAAGCAATGAAAGCAGTATTATTACTAATGTGGCAAGAAATTATTTTCAGATCATAAAGTCATTCATTTTGTTCATTCTGGAATACATCCTGCAAGTCTGCCCCTCCATTGCTTTCAATAGTAATATTTTGTAAACTGATTGTGATTGGCTGGCTGAACTCGTATCTGATTGCGACAAGCTGTAGTGGGCTGGCTAGGTACTACTAACAGCAGAACTGATCTGTCAGCACCTGTACAGTATCAATTTATTTCACTTGCAATGGCAGCAGCATATGTTGCTATGGCTCTTTTGAGTTCTGATACTTACTCCATATGTGTCTTTCTGTTCCCATGTTGCATTATTCATAACATGAGGGAGATTCCTGCCTAGGTGACCTGAACATCCAGCCCATATACCAAGGACTTAAGCTACTGCAAGGTACGTGCGATGTTGCACATAGTACAGCCGAGCGTAAGCCATAAAAGTGACGTCCACATGTACCATCCTCAGAACTTCTCTGCCGCCAGTATGAACGACAGATTCTAGCCTTCCATCTAATCGCCCAAAGTTATTCTTCGATTCATATAAGTGACCCATTGGGAAAAATCTTTTACGCTTTTGCTACAGCATGCTTGTTAGAGGTTAATGTCATCCAAGAAGGGCCTGTGCCATTGTAGAAGACAGATTCCACACAAAGACAACCACGACCGGTGTCTTTTTTGTCTGGGGTCTGATCATAACCTGTGCCATCTGTCAAGCATTCCTCCCTAAAAACTCTCTGCAGTCACCTGTCTACCCATAACATTTACCTAGAAAATCAGAGACTTAAGAGCTTAGCATTAGGTAGAGAAGGTACTGTTGGTCCATCAGGTAAGCCTCCTAAGAAAAAGGTTAAGAAGTTAAGGCCCAAATCTTCAGCTGCACCTCTGATCCTGGACATCATTCTTGAGACCAGTGAAGGTCCAGAGGCTCGTACTATTTCAGGTCCTCCTTCTTCTGTGGTTACTACTCAAGAAGTTGCTAAGGAGGGTTCCCACAGTATGTCCTCAGAGGTCTTGCAGATGTCTGGTTTGGACAGTATGGGGGAACTGTGGCTCACTCCTTCCAGTGGTCTGTGCAGTACCTCTCCAATACCTTCCACCAAGGTTGTGCCAACATCCGATCCAGAGCCCAGGCCTATATTGGTCCTTCCTTCCCAGTCTAGAATTGGACTTTCTTTTAAGAGAAAACAAAAACATGTTTTCTCCAGTCAGTAGTCTTCCCCTGACTTGCAAGCCTCCTCTCAAGGGACTTTGAATGCCTTCCTGGCACTTAGGCCTTCTTGCTTGCCACTTCCTATACCTGCAACTCCTACCTCCCACCCTCCATCTGCTGAGTTGCAGGTATCTGTGGACGAAGAATCCTCCAAAGATGAATCCCTGGCATATTCCACTCAAATAGACTCTCCCTTGAAATATGCTTCTCCTGATGTGGATTCCAGTGGTGGGGATACCCCAGCAGAGGATATTTCCTTTGGAGAGTCTATCTCCAAAATAAGAGAGTTTTTCAAATGGGAAGGCTCTCAAGTCTCAGAAGTACAGAAGAGGTGGTATGACCTCCTGCAAATTGACTCTCCGGCTCCTTCAGCCACCATGCCTGTCTTGCAAGAATTTCATGATGCTTTCCTTGCTGCATCTAAACATCCTGATTCTCAACCTCCTGCACCCAAGATGCGAGACAAGTTCTATAAGGTTGCTGAAGACAGCAACTCCTTGTATAAATGCCCTTTTGCAGACTCAGCTGTGATCTCTTTGTTTGCTGAAAAAAAGTCTAAATTACTGCCTTCCACCAATCTTCTTCTCTCTGATAATGACAGCAAGATGATAGAGAGAATTGGGAAAAAGGTATACACCTCTTCCACTCTGACCTTTAGGGTCATTAAATATCAGACACACAAGTATGTTTTGGCTCTCCTTTCACAAGCATCCAAATTGCTTACTCAGACTCTGCAGCTAAAACCCAACTCTCTTCACTTTAGGGAGTTCTTCCCAGGTTACTAGACATTCCATTAAATGCAGCTATGATGCAGCCGAGGTATTTGCAAGACCAGCTGCATCTGGTTCTGTCCAGGAGATTTTTCTGGCTGAGATTACAGCCTTTGCCTGAGGACTTCAAAGCAAAGATCATGGATGCACCTTTGATAATGCTGCCTTGTTTGGTTCTAATGCTGCAGCCCTTTTCAAAACCCTTCAAGAGAAAGTGTTAGAACTTTGGGAGCGTAAATATATCTTTGCCTTTCCTGTTCCTAAATTTCATAGGAACTACCCCTCTAGAGCAAATTTTGCAGGAAGGTAAACTCATACTCCTTCCCAACAACACAAGAAGAGTGCATGCAGGCAGATGCCAACTAGGTCCCAGTCTTCCTCTGCTCAGAAGACCCCCCCCCCCTTTCAGACAAGCCAGGTAGTCACTCAGAAATTCCCCTTTCCCACCACCTTTCTCATTTCCTCTCAAATTGGACAAGCATTACCACAAACAATTGGGTCTTGTCCATTTATTCAAAAGGGCTATTACATGACTTTGATAACCATTACACCTTTTATGGGAATACCACAACCACCAAAGGATCAGATACACTTTTCCCTGAAGTCATTCAAGACTTGAAAGCACAAGGAACCATTCAGCAGGTTCCCACTTCAGAAAGAGAAAAAGGGTTCTATTCGAGAATGTTCCTAGTTCCCAGAAAAGATGGCCCTTGAAGACAAATTTTAGACTTATCTCAGTCTAGTCCTTCTTATCCAGATCGGAGAAGTTCTGTAGATGTCCCTCTATTCCTTTCTTATTTGTCTGAATTGCTGAAGGATGGATTGGACTATTCTTCAGTTAAAGCCCATCTGTCAGCCATTTCTGCATATCTGCCTTTGTCTCCTCCCTTAGCGTCTAGATTAGAGGTCAAACTTGTCTTAAAATGTGTCCTTCACATTAGGTCTCCAAGGAAACCTGTTCTTCCTCCTTGGGACCTAAATTCTGGTTTGCAAAAACTGACCCAAACACCCTTTGAACCTGCTGCCACTTCTTCCCTATAATTTTGTACTTGGAAGACCATTTTACTGGTAGCCATTTCTTCTGCTAGGCGAGCTTCAGAATTCCAAGCTTTAATGGCCTCTCAACCTTTTCTGATTTTTTTTACAAGGATAGGGTTTCCCTTCGTACCAATCCTAATTTTCATGCCTAAAGTGCTTAGTGATTTGTCCCTTAATCAATCTATTCATTTACTCGGCCTTTTCCCATCACCTCAAAATGCCTTTGAGAGGGTGTTGCACACTTTAGAGGTACACAGACGACTCAGATTTTGCCTGGACAAAACTAAATCCATTAGGAAATCCAAGCAATTGTTAATTTTCTTCCATCCCAGGGTGCTGGGAAGACCTGTTTCTAAACAGACTATTTCTTCTTGGATCTGTAAGGCTATTTGCTTTTGCTATATCTCTCAGGGGAAAATTCTGTCTTCCTCAGTTAAAGCACATTCAACTAGAGATGTGGCTTCATCTGGAGCCTTATTTAAAGGACTAGACATTGCTTCCATACTAGAGGCAGCTACTTGGTCCTTCGTCCATACCTTTACAAAACACTGTTACCTATATTCAATTTTCAGATACAGAGCAGGATTTGCTGGAGCAATTCTGCAGGGTTTTGTGGAGACTTGTGATCATACCCCCTCATTTTCACTTATGAGTTTTGGTATTCTCCCTCGTGTTATGAATACTGCAATATGGGAATAGAAGGACATAGAGTAGTTATGTAAAATCTTAGTATAAAAATAGATGTCCTTCTCTTCCATGTTGCAGTATTCTGTTCCTCCTTCCTTCCCCCTTAGTTCATGCTCTTCCTGGATTGTATCTGGGAATTTTCTTTACCTCTGATCCTAGGGCTGATGTTCTGACTAGGGCATTCAGTTCTAAGGATGGTACATGCAGACATTACTTCTATGGCCAACATTTGGCTGTACTATGTGAAGCATCACATGTACCTTGCAGTAGCTTAAGTCTTTGGTATACTGGCTGGATGTTCGGGTCGCCAAGGTGGAATCTCCCTCATTTTGTAAATGCAACATGGAAGAGAAGGACATCTATGGTTACGGTAAGATTTTACACAGCTATTTTATTTGTGTAATGCTTTTGTTACTGTGGATATATGCCTTGCTTTTTAATTAATTAATTTGCATTTGTTTATCGGGAAGGTCCAATGGGTCAAGGTGAGCCCATTTTCAGTGGAGAAAAGATCCACACTAAAGTTAACAATACACAATATGAACTAAACACAATACAGAGTATTTACAGTGCAAATACATGACTTTATACAGTACACATAGATCATGCTCTCATGTGCAGTTTAATACTTCTGCCATTTCTGTTTGTTCCTGTTATAATCTTTCAGCCTAGCCGCAGCTGCATGAAGGAGTTAGACATCATGCTACTTATTTCTGAACATGCGCATTTTTTCCAAACTCTCTAGTTATTGCAACAAGCCCCCATACAGCTGCATCTTCCTCGCTCTTGTCCAGTACTTTATTTCCTCTGTGCTAATCACCTTTGAACCCCACTGCCTCAGGAGCTGTACATTTAGAGTCCATACAACCCTTTCAGTAAAGTTGTATTTTCTTTAAATGTGTCGTGTTCCATTACCCTTCCATTTGCTACCTATGTTCCCTTCTCCCATCCTGTATTTCCTGTTATGGTGCCCCTTCTAGTTAGCTTTAAATGATAGGAGTGCACACAGATTTTACACTTTTCTCTCTTTGAATGTATAAATGCTCAACTATCTAAGTCTCTGCTTATACCAAAGTCCCGCCAGCTTCCTCAGCAGTCCAATGAGTTTGCATTGCATGTCTAATTTCCCTTCCTTTGTATAACCTAAACTGTTCACAACTCTGGCCTTATTGTTATCTAGTAAGATAAAAGGGTGACTTCATGAGTTCCGCATGCTGTGCCTCACTTTTCTTGTATTACAGCGGTCTTCACCACTGCCCATTCATTCATTCATTCATTGTCAGTCTGTTGGTCTGCCTGTCCATTCATTTAGTTATTTATCTATCTTTCTGTCTATCCAGTAAGTGGAATGGTCCAAAGACCCTTTTCAGCCATGCCATATGACATAAAGAGTCAAGTGCATACATGCCTTCAGATGGCGAAGTGTACAGTGCTTGTGAACCAGAGATATTACAGGACACATGCAGACATGGAATGCACTGTATCCAATGTACTTATGCGGCAAGGGCATACATGTCGATATTAAAGAACATGTCAATTCAGAGATTACATAGATTACAGAAAAATAACAACAGTGAGAATATAGCATATAGAGCTGCAGAGCATAATTCACATTAGGGATAATTATTACCCCATTTGTTTATGCTTGCTTTGTGTACAATGCATAACTTGGGATTTTTTAATCCTAAATCTCTGCTGTCATCTGTTTATCCAGAATTTAAGATGCTGCAGCCATCTCCATTCATGACTGGTGTACTAGATTTTGTATTAGTAGAAAAGTTTGTTATGGGTTTGTGACATTATATAAACAATAAACCAGAATTCTGGTGTGATGCAAGTGAGCTTTTTCTAACACTATGCAATTGGGAATGAAACAATTTTCACTTACACAAGCTTCATCAGGACATCGCACAGCCTCATCAACATCAACACTGGTGTCTAACATCAGAGCCTGGGGCGTTCTGCTTGGATGCCTTTCTGTGTTTTTGTGTGAAAAGAGAGGCTCATCAGTATTTTTGTTCCATTTCCACTGATTTCAGAGTTCTTTTCAAAAGTTTTCAGAAATCTCTGACTATTATTTGCATATCAACCCCTGTCTGAGAAGTATCCAGTATCCTCTCTTCTAATAGTTATGCCAAATTACACCTTGACTATTTTTCCTATTTTTCTCACATTATACTGAATCTCAAAACCAAGCCGCAGTGGTACAGCGGTAATGTTGTTGCCTCACAGCAATAGGTTCTCCTGTTCGATTCTCGGCTGGACTGCCTTCTGTGTGGAGTCTGCATGTCCTCCCCGCAGTCGAGTGGCCTCCGAAAGACATGCGTGAATGGGCATGGGGCTGGCAACTTGGCACCATAAAAATCTACTGCCAATCATTAATGGACCGGAGTTCTGCTGTGGCGACCCCTAACTGGGAAAAGCCGAAAAGACAAACAACAACATTCTGAATCTCAAAACCATAATATGCTTGACTCCTAAAGAACATAACTTGTTTGGAGCATCTGAACATGTGACTAAAGTTCTTTTGATGTCACAAAAGATTCTACCAGAGTAGTACATTCGGCCCTCTGGGTGAAATTTGCATTCTGCATTAGATCTGTTTTATTCCTGGAGTGCTTTCTGTCCCTTTTAAGCTCAGGGTGCAGTATTCCTCTGTAAAATATCTAAGTAAAATCGAATGACCAGCCAACAAGGCAGAGGTATAAAATCAAACCAAAATAAAACAATAAAAGAAGGTAAATGCTTTCACCCCAGCAATTCAACGCTTCATCCGACCATAAAGTGTAACAGTTGCAAAACTACTTAAATACAAAATTTCAAATTCAACGAATTAAAGCACGTAGTCTTAAGACCATCTTTAAAGGCACAGACTAATTTAAGCCCATGCCCCTATCAGCCTGCAACTCCAGGATCAATTTAAGTTCCAAGCATTCAGTTTTAATTCTTATATCCCCACCTCTGATGTTTAAATCAAATAGTAGAAGAACTAAAAATTTAAAGGAGTTTTTGTTGTTAGTTTCTAAAATGTTTAGAAAGATCATTCTTTAAATCATCTCTCACATCATATATATGCTCATGAATGCAATCTTTTAAAGTGCAATTAATTTTGCCAACATAAAAACTTCCACATGACTTCCATATTGCTTAATAAACCAAGTTACTACTCTTGCAGTCAGCATAGAAATTAAATCTATAGCACTGTTTCATTGTTGGATGGATAAAACTACTGCTACTACTTGTATATTTGCACAAAGACTTGCATGGAATGCTGCGGTGGTACGGCGGTAGCGCTGTTACCTCACAGCAAGAGGTTCTCCCGTTCGATTCTCGGCTGGGCCTTGGAGTGCCTTCTGTGTGGAGTTTGCAGGTCCTCCCTGTGGTTGGGTAGCGTTCAAAAGACATGCGTGCGTAAATGGGCATGCCTTAGTTGAAGGTTGGGCGTCGAGCTGGCACCTCGGCGTTTCGTAAAAATCTACTGCCAATCATTAGCGGACCGGAGTTCCGCTGTGGCAACACCTTACTGGGAAGAGCTGAAAAACAAACAACAACATCATAAGACTTGCATGGAAATGTCCCCAGTCTCTTAGATTTCTTTATAACTTTTCCAACTGGTTTATAGCATAGCATTCTCTTAAGAGAGTGAGTATTCTTAAAGCAAAAATGTGGCATTTCACCTAATAATTCTTTGTATCTTTCATCCGTTGTTAGAATATACCAGTTTTCCCTAATAATACTATTCATATAAGTAATGTTCATTCTTAAATCACTCCATTTGTTTATGTACATGGGCTTAAATGAGTCTGTGCATTTAAAGCAGGTGTTTAGATTACATGCTTTGATTTGTTGAATTTGACATTTTGTATTTAAGTAGATTTGCAACTTTTACAATTTATGAAAAAATACATACAGCAGAGGCTCCAAACAACAGTTCCAGCAGAAAAACAATTTGAGAAACACACAGAAGCTCAAAGAAGTGTTTGATTTTTAGCACTTTTGTTTTAATAAGTACAAAACTTCTTCAGATAAAACAGTGAAAAATCCAAGCCATTTTAAAAAAAGATGCTGATATAACATCCAGAGTCGCATGAGAACCAAACCCTCTTTCACTCATAGAAATTTAAAGCTATACATCCCTATTAAAAGTCTTCACATAATCTCTTAAATAACATAATGTCCCATGGTTGTTACTATTGCACAACATGAAATTCAAAGAAATCCATGTAGGAGACTGAATATAAAAATGGATTATTGAAAGGGGACCAACATTTTAAATGTTATCTTTTTAGAGCAGTAAGTTTTAATAAACAACTAATGGAGGTCTGACCATTAAGTCTGGGCCAGCTGTTGGCGTGCAAATTAAGTAGCTAAAATAGTTCATAGTTTTAGTACTAGGCTAACTGCCCTTGTGGACCATTTTAAGCCTAGCCAATTACCCCATGTGAAAATCAAACCCTGCACCTTGTGGCTGTAAGGCAAACACCTTAACCATTATGCCAACCTCCCACCCCTAGCTGAAGTTTTTCAAGGTACAGCTACCACAGACATCTACATTCACCATGTGTGACTTTCTCAATAATCACAAATTTTAAAGAATGGCCTGGAGCATCTCCTGCATGTTTTGCTAATGCATTTGTTTCCTTATTGATTCTAATGTCATTTATGTGTTTGCACACTCACAGTCCTTTAGCTTACGTTCAGTTTTACCGATCTAAAATGCTAAACAGTTTTGGCATAATGTATCGTATACTATGCCACTAGTAAGACAATTAAATGAACCATTTAATTTAAAAGTGTGATTGCCTATCTTGAATTCTTCACATACCATAATAAAGCTACAGATAGAACAGAAGCCACATTTTGCCATTATACAATTTGTTTTGGAAAAAGACTTGCCAATACAAACATGTTCCACTATTGTCTTTAAATTACAACCCCACTTATACACTATGTGGAGTTTATCACCCAACTTGTTCAAAATATTTGTGTCGTCCTGCAACAAGGTCCAGTTCTTCTCAAAAATTGTGTTTATGTCTCCACTGTTCCACTAAATGGAGTGATAAAGGTACCGCTATAGTTGAAGTTCCTATGAGACATGGCCATGCTCCCCCCACCTCTGATAAGTGGGGGAGGAGAGTAAAAAGTGTTTCAATTCTTGAATGTTGGGAAGCTATATGTGTTGTACTAGACTTATCTTGAAGAATGGGGGCAAAAAATTCCTCTCATGTTTATTGATGACTTCATACATCAACTCATTGACCAGACTAGATGGGTAATCTCTGGCCAGGAACATAGACTTGATGTCTTCACACTTGTCCAGAAAAATCTTTAAATTGTGATACCATGCGTGCAGCTCTCATGAGCTGGTCCTTAACCACTGTACATTTTTGGTGGAAGGGTGGGGGCTGGAATAGTGCCAATAAGTGTTCAAAAACATTTGTTTAACATGACTTTTGGATACAAATCTTTTTTGTTGGATGTCCTTAGTCAAAAAGATGTCCAAATATGCAACAGTGGAAATATTGGTTTCAAAGGTAAATTTGAGAAAGTTGTTTGTTTGGTTGAGGTACTCGAAAAAGTTTGAAAATTCGTTTAAATCTTCTTCCCAAATGAGAAAAATGTCATTCAAAAAGCATGTGTACATTTTACAAAAATTCATGCATTCTGACTTGAAAAGATGTTTTTCTTCCCATTTCAACATGACAGTGTTTGCTACAAGTCCACCACATGCAGCTCCCATAGCAACTCCTGTGGATTGTAAAAACTACTCATGGTCGAAAATGAAATAATTATTCTTTAAGCTGATCTCTAATAATGTTTCAAAGGTATAAACATTGTCTTGTGAGATGCCCTTACCATGCAAGTGTTCCGTAAACAATTGTAAACTGACATCATGAGCTGTAACATTATAAAGATCCTTCACATTCATTGTTACAAATCCATCCTCAGCCCCCTTTTCCCATTTTTCACATGGGGTCAGGGTGTCATATCCGCAGTGACATCATCTCGAGCCAAAGTTTGCATCACCGGGTGGTCAGCCCTGCCACTGTAGTTCATTCACATCACTCACTTGCGCACACATTGTCACCTACAACCAATTTAGAGTGTCTAATCCCCCTACTGCATGTCTTTGGAATGTGAGAGGAAACCCACATGACCGCAGGGAGGACATGCAGACTCCACACAGAAGGCACCCCAGCTAAGAACTGAACAGGAGAATCTCTTGCTGAGAGGCAACAACACTAACCGCTGTACTACAATGGCCACCCTTTAATAGGGGGGTGTATAGGTTTAAATTTCTATGAGTGAAAGAGGGTTTGGTTCTTATGTGACTCGGGATATATAAGCTTCATTTTTAACTGGCTTGGATTTTTCACTGTTTTATCTGAATAAGTTTTGTACTTATTAATATGAAAGTGCTAAAAAATCAAACGTTGCTTTCAGCTTCTGAGTGTTTCTCTGGAATTCTTTTTCTGCTGGAACTGTGATTTGGAGCCTTTGCAGTATGTATTTTTTCTTGGTTTATTTACTCTTTGTTGGAGTCTGTTACAATTTATGGTCTGATGAAGTGCCAAGTTGCTGGCGTGAAAGTGCTTACCTTGTTTTATTTTGGTTTGAATAAATAGTTTGATTTTATACCTCTGCCTTGTCGGCTGGCTGTTCGTTTTTACTTAGATATTATTCATGTCTGACCAGCTCCATTCATTACATTTTTTTTTTTTTTTATTTCTCTCTAAAAGTCCAATGCGCAGCTATCTCAGCTTTCATCATGTGAAAAGAAACAAGGCTGTCACACAGTTCATATTAATAAACTGTATTGGAAATGGTCATATTCACTGAAAATCTTCAGCATTATCATGGGCTTTGATTTTTATTCTAAAATGTCAAGATACTCCCCATGCATTTTTTAATAGAATTGGAGCTTGTGTCTTGGAAAGTTTGATGCATGTAATGTTCATTTATTCTAAATGGCACATTTTTGAGCTATAGGTGTTTTGGAATTGGGAACCTATTTTGTTTTTTGCCATACACAAAAAGCATAACTCCACATGTGATGATCCAGAATATTTGTTCCAGCCAGTTCTAATTGAAGTGAGGCTTTATTTAATTAAATAGTTGTCTGAAGAGCCACATTTTGGATTTTTTATGCATCAAAAGTGTTACCTGTTGGCAGGTAATCCTTATCAGATCCTGTTAAGGTTCACAATTCTGTTTGCTTCAGATGTTCTTCTATTCAGGGTATCTTTGCTTCTGCCATTAAAAAAAAGCCTGTCCCTCCACATCTTTACTGGGCATGATGGTTTGAAACTTCAGTACTGGTGTAGGATGAAAACCATCTCTCCTCGCTTTTTTTTCTCATTATTCAGTATTCATTTTACAAAATGAATGTTTTGCAAAATCAAAGCCTCTGAAAACAACAGGAAACTAATGTTTCACATACCATAACTCCTGATTTTGGCAGTTCCACATTCAGAAGCGTGTTAGCCTTCTCCCACATGTTTTTGGGCTGCTTCTTTGTCTGCCATTTATAGTCGCTCGCATGTCTCTGAGTTACTTGCTGACTTGATGTAGCAGCTGCAAAATACTGTCTTAGTCAGAAATAATGTGTTTTACCAGCATGTCCAGGGAAGAATTGCTAAGTGAAAGACTGAAGAGAGCAGACCCTCAGTTCTGTCACCAGTGTTTTAAAGTAGAAATCTGGCACTACAGCAGTCCAACAAATTTTATAAAGGCACAAGCAGAAAATAATTTTAGACCTGCTAGTATGGTCATCTTAGGTCCAAAAGCTTCATGTACTTAAGTCTTCTAAAAAATTTAAAACTACCAAAAATGAACACCCGGTAACAATTATTGTTTCAGGCTTTCCCTAGACAACTTTCTTCATCTGCAAAGGTGGTCAGGCACAGATTTGCTTGATTTGTTTAATTTGCTTGATGTGCAGATGTAGAGGTCCATGGTATAAGACAAAGACACATTGGTCTTTCAGTTTCTTGGATAAGAAGCAAACATTAGAATTGATTATGATCCTGAAAGGTAGAATCCCACCAAGAACTTGTGTCTACCCTTTCTCTGCACCATACACATGAAAAATGTGTACATTCAAATTTCCATTCATCCTTTTTCAGGTGGTTTCTTAGGTTCAGAATCACTTTGCTGTTGGGTACATATCTGCTTCAAGTCTATTCACAAAGTATATAGCTAGTATTGCATCTTATTCATAAGGTGAGTGTATTTACATGTCCCATACATCAGCAGTTTGTTTCTATGTATTCAATGCAAGGATAAGCTAATGTGGGGCAGGGTCAAGACCCTGGTCCTGTGTCAAATTAAAAGATTCCATTAAATATCCTCATGTTACAATTGATCTCTTTTCCGACCCCTGCACTACTGGAGCTGAGCCTAATCTCAGTTCTAAATGTTTCCTGACTTACGGCAGGTGCATTCCCCAGTTAGTTGTTGGCTGCTTTTTCTACAGAAATCAGCTGCTATGACTTGTTCATTCTTCCAGATGCTGGGTGTCAGGGTTGCTACTATTCTGGATGGTCCTTATGCAGGTGTGTGCATGATTTCTTTACAGCTGACCCTCACTGCTGCCCGCTGGGTCAAAGTTGCAAGGTATATAGGACAAAATCCTAGTGAGCAGTTTAACACTGCATGCAAACACATCTGATTTATATTATCTTTGAAACTGGAATTATCTTCCTGTTGCAGACCTATATTCCACACACACAATTACTAGAATTCATAATACATGGTCTGCTGTTAGACCACTTTAACAAGTTAATTTTTCTTCCTCATTTAGCATAAATTTAAGCATCAGTTTCAGTGTAATACTCTTTCTCCATTGCCGTGACTATATTCACAAATTAACTGACAGTAAGTTACAAGTGCAATCCTTTTGGATATCCCTGGGCATCATGAAATCAAAGGGCAACTTTACTAAGGTCGTATACTGGCTTGTGCCCTGCTTGCATAGTGGGCCTTGAATTGTTAGACATTTTTCTGCCCTTTCATATCATCTTTGTCTTTACATTTTATGAGTTACCAGATTCTAAGAAAATGTCAGGTCTCCATGTAACATGTCATAGTAATATACCTTTCAACTGTCCAGATTTTTGTATCATATTTTTGGTATGTTCCTCATAAAATTTACGGTTTTCAAGCAGATTGTTGAAGACTGAAGTCACTAAATGATGACAGACATTTTAGTTTCTAACTTCATATCCTTTAGAAAATGCATGGTATCTTATTCTAGCAAATTCCTAAGTTTGTAGGAGAAATTTTTAAAATTTGTTCCTATTTCCCCCATTAATTTTGCCTTTCCCCAGATCTGTCATGCTAAGAGGTTGAAAGGTATGCATAGTAATATTGTCTGGCTGATGCTTTTCTGTGAACAGTAAAGTTAACTATCTTGAAATTCCACAGAAGTTTTACCGTTATTAAGTAACACTTTTCACACCTGAAATTCTACTAAATATTAAGAATGCTAAAATCAGATTATTTTTGCCTAAGCAAAACTGTCATTTTGCTGCATTCTGACTGATCCTCACTTGGGAGAAGAAAGCACCTTTAAATAACTTAGTGTTACTCCAACTACCTCCCTCAGTTTCATGTTATACAACAAGTTATAATCATTCCAATCATTTCTAAATCTGACTTTTCTATCAGTTCAGAGAATGTCTCACCTTTGATAGGCTTCTCATGGCCTCCTTACTTTAATTGTCCCATTAAATGACGCTGCCCAAGTCATGTACAGGACTGCTGAAGACAGTTTAATAACCAGTGTTACCACCTGGCTTAACAAGTTATGCTGCACAGTCATCCGTACAGCCTGATTTATCCTTACTCATGTAGTGTGTTCAAAGGGAGGCTAATTAAACCTTATGAAAATGTGATATCAGTACTACTGTCTCAGATTTGAGACTGCTGCCACAGGTTTTACTGATACAGACGTTTTTCAGCCTTTGCTGCTACAATGGACAGTTTCATGTATATGTATTTTTTTTTGCACCTTATGATTGAAAGGAATACACACTAACCACTGTACCATTTGTCCTTTCATATTTTGCTTTTACTATTACTAATTTGTTTCTGCATTTTGTTTATTTTTCTTCTTTTACTCCTACCGTAGAACCTGCTTGGCTCAAGAAAGCATTTCAAACAAGTTAAATAAATATTAAAAAAAGTTGCTCCTGTTTTCTACTCCACTCTACCAACCCCTTAACAGGTCTTTTTTTCAGAATACAAATTTTGACCTGCACTGAGATTATGATTGTAAAACACTCCAGCTGTGAAGTATATCACGTAGTAATAAACCTTTGGCCCCTACTGTGTTTGCTTTTTTGGGACCACTACAAAGCATGATACAAAGAAGAAGAGTTGGGAAGTAATTTTATCAGAATACTTTGCATGTTTCTGGAGAAGATGCATCAACAGTGTCAGGATTATTATAGGATATAATTTTCTTTATGTCTGCAAGAAATTATTTAAATATGCCCTTTACCTGTACACTCAATAAGAAGCTAGTTGGTTTGACTGTTCAAATAAGAACATTCTGTGGTGTTAATCATGAGCCATTTGAGCACTGCATTTCCAGGATTCACAATTGTCACTGACTCATCAATGCTAATAATGTATATTGTTAATTAAAAGTCAAAATTGGATCTAAGTGCACTGGGCCGAGAGAGAGAAAGAGATCATTAAACTTCTGCTTCTGAATGGCTGTTTGAACATTAAATTTCAAGCAGCTGATAATGTGCAAAATTAAGATTTCATAAGTGGCATTTAAAATGAATGTTTAATGGCTGGAGATTAATTAAAAAGTTGCAGTTATGCAGGAGCGGATTCATTAAAGTTCTGTTTATAGGCCATTGCCCAAACACTGTAAAGGAAAGGCAGAAAAGCATGCAGCATTTCCATTAATCAGGAAAACAGTTTCATATAAATAAAGTGACAGCCCTTTAAAACAGAGTCATTTCATATTCCAAAAAGAGCCAAACTAGTCAGTCATAAAACAAAAGTGCTGTGACTCAAACTCTGAGTTCTAAAAAAAGTAGACACGTACAGGAATTGTGGGGAAGTTCGGTGGTTGCATTAAGAAAAACCTGACCCAAGTTTAATTTCAAATAATTATATTTTTATATTCTGATGCCAGTATATGTTTCTAAGCAGTATGGAATCAGCAGGCACATATTCCATACTACTTTGAAAGATATAATGGCAACAAAATATGAAAATATAATTATTGAAACAGTTGTCAGCATCAATGGAGTAGTCTTAAGTGCTTATGTTTTTTAGAAAAAAAATGCCCTTTACCTGATTGGTAATTAGAAACATAACTGTCTTCAGACTTCAAATTTCTTGGTAACATTTCTGTAGGTATTCCATTGCTTAAGGGTCAAGGCTCCATCTGCATTACTCCTGGTTATGATGTAGATTTGTTTATAGGCTAAAAAACATGTTTGGGACTTTTTATGAGAATGGCTTTGCTTTACATACATCTTTTGTGGCAGGAGGAAGCTTATTCCTTCACATTTAAGAATTATTCTACCTCTGATGCCTTTTTCTAAAGTTTACCCATCCCAAGTGGAATTAACAGATGTAGAACCAGTTATAATGTGTGTTGTTACAAACATTATAACATTCTGGCTTTGAGTCATTTAAATTTATTTATTCTGCTCATCTCTTGAAGTGTTGCACTAGTATTAACTGTTGTTGGTGAATTTATGTCAAGATGTTATTGCAGCATATTCAAACCATAACCTAAGACTTTTGTTAAGAGGTCATCTAAGGGTGACATATTAGACTTGGGTTGCATAAAAAGAAGGTAAAGAGGCCTTAGGCCTCTTCTACTTAAGTTATGATTGACAGATACAAAGATGCTTGGAAACCCGTGACCTAAAAATTGCTTTAAGAAATATAATGTCTGCACTTGATGATTTACCATACAACTTTGTAACTTTTGGATAATCTGAATAACAGGCAACACAAATGACTATCCTTGAACTGGAATAAATCTGCAGCTAATTTGCACTGTTTTCTGTTCGATATTCTATGAGGAATTCTGTCGTTTGGTCAAGCAGAAATGCCATCTAATATAATATGCTTGTTAACTGAATCAGCCTGTTGTCCAATAATATCAAGTTAAATGGCAATGTTCAGTTCATGTTTCTGTTTGTATCAGGGTTTCCAGCATCACTCCTTACAAATTTTGTTTGCTTGGCTTAGTAGACTGTACTGTTTCAAAGAGAGAATCATTCACTCCATAAATCTGCAAAGTATTCCTTTCACAACTCTATAAATCATTGCCTTTATGAATGTGTAAACTGACTGGTTCAGGATTATGTAAATGATTAACTGTCAATCACCTACTTATTTGATGTTTGGGTAGTTGTCTTGACTAACTGTAATTGTCCTGTATTGTTATGGGTTTGTTTAAACACACCCACTTCCTCACAAGTTATTTTGCCCAATATGTTTGTTTTTTGTATAGATACAATTTTAAATTAAAGATTGTAGGTATTGTTCTTATAAACACAGTACATACCTTTATGATAATAATAAGTTAGTAGCTTAACTTTTAGAAATTGCTACATTTCCATTGAAGTCCAGGTGTCTAATTTCACTATCAAGTAGGATGTTACATTTAAATTTGACGTCAGAGAAAACTGTAACACATTTGCCATTTATTGTCAACTCTTCAGTCCTGAATTTTGTAGTGATAATACTGCTGTATTTCTTCCCCTTGTGAAGAAACTGTATGCAGGGTACCAGGCTTAACATTAGTACATTAATGATTGATTCTCTTACTGTGTCCAATTATGGAGATGTTGCACAAAAGATCAATATTGTACTATCTTGGAGATTTCCCTTTTTGCAGAGATACTGCAATCTCGGAGGTAGTATATATAAGCCAGAGGATCTGCATCCCCTACCATAGAAGTGCAGAATGAAGTTGATATTTAAAAGTAACAGTGGTGCAGTTGGGTACAGCCTCCCACCAGGGGAGTTCAAGTAAGACTCGCTTGCCCCCCTTCAAAAAACTTTTGTCTGTGATCTCTACATTTCTAATGTGTTTTGTAGTATATTTCCAAGAATGTATCATCCCTGCTTTGTGAGTAAACCACAAATCCATTGGACTTTTATTAGGAAGCCCAATATGTACAATACCAGTGTCACTTGCATTCAAAAGAAACTGTTTCTCAGCTAAGAACTGTTTGAATTAATCAGTATTTTTATTTGCGCCAGTTACAGAATTTTTCTCTGCCCTACACTCCTTTTTGTACTCTTGCACAGTTTTGAAAAATAATTATGCTGTCCACAGTCTCAACATTCTGACATGGATTCTTATTATTCTGACAGCCACACACTGAACAAAATGGCAGCTATTCAGCTAAATGCATGCCATTTTTACCTGTGTTATCATGATAAAACAAAGTGCAGTTTCACTTTGCTGCTACCTGTGTATACCATTTTACACATTATGCTGGGCTACACAGATTTATTGTACTTATTTTTAACAGATGTTTGCTTGCATTTTCTGGCATTCACTTCCTTAGCTAACTCCTTCATTTAGAACTAGGTAATTTGGCTTGTCTGTGCTTATTCTCTCCTTTTTGTAGTCTGTGACAAAAGTTTCTTTCTTTCTCATTTCTATGTCAGACACAATTCTGTAGGCCTGCAATGAATCATACAGTTCTTCAATTACTATGTCACTGTTTGCTCTTGTATATATCAATAGATTGTTATGGCTATTGGTTTGTACTGAAAAATAAATTATGACTATATGCCAGTTTCTTTTTAGGATCACAGAATTACATAATAATAGCAGACAAATCAACATTTTGCTTTTTTAAAAAGGTCAAATCTGTTAAATAACTTAATAACATTATCTCCATCAGGTTAAAGAAAAGTAACGACTTGCACTTACTAAACTCTTCTCTGTCACATTAGTTGCAGTAGAGGCTGAATTTTTGCAGTTATTTCTTCCAACTTTCTACCAAATTTTACAGAGAACCAGTGTTATTCAGGCTGAAAGTAAAAGGATGGATGCCATAATGAATTAAGAACTGCATTTGAAAGATGACTAAGTCTGCTCATTTGCTAGTAAGATTCTAAAGGTCTCCACTACACTTAAAAGCTAAATGACTGGTAGAAGTGATGAGCCTCATACCAGGCACCTCTGGAAACATGTACAAGACATCCTTATCCCAGAAGGGAAAATAAGCTTTACTCACTGATGGTTATGCTTACAATCTCGAGAGGAAAAATAAGTTCAGAAAGTATTGGGCCTGTAGACTTAAGTTACCTGAAAAGTGAAGGGATGTGTAGTTATGGAAACAATATCAGAAGGAAAGGCATTGAAAAAATCCACTGCAGCAACATGTCAGTAGTACAAAGGAATGTAGTCTGTACAGAGATAAAATAAGTATCATCAAGGGATACACCATGACTACTTGTAGATGACATGCTAGCTAGCACATCTGTTGAATAAAGTCTATCCATGTGCAGTAGAATGGTTATGCTGCAGTGGGTTAATATAGTTTGCAAAAAGAACTTCATAATTAGTGTAACTCAGGATGTACCCATAGATAGCACTGCAGTTCATAATTTCCCATTTAATGAAGTTTTTTCTCCATACAAATAAGTATGTCCGATACGGCAACTATCTCATAAGTTGTAAGTTGTGTTTTTTCACAGGTGATTACTAGGCTAATGACCTCAGGTGACCTTTTTTAAAAGAAAATAAAAATATATATTCTGACCACCACAGCTTCTTTTTGTAAAAAATTTTAATGGACACGTATACAGATAGATAAGCGCTTTCATGGTATCACACCTCTTCTTCAGACCATAAATAATTTACATTATAAACTCATTTTATATAACAATTTAAAAACCAAAGGACCAATGAACTGAACAAAACAGGGACTTCCACCAAAGCAGATGGCCAGTAGTAAAATAACTAAAAACAACATTTATTGAAAATATAAATATATAAAATAACGTTCTCAGGTAATGAAACAGGATAAGCGCTTTCAGTATTTAACCTTCATCAGATCCTAATATAAAAACCTGAGCGTAACTTTTTAAAACAAGTTTAGTCCAATGAAAAGCTTAATGGCATGACGTCAACCAAAGTTGCCTTTCACCAGTCAGGATCTTCAAATCACAAAGACCCTTATTTTATCCAATCAGATTTACTTGTTAGAATCTCATATTTTTCTGTTCAGACTTCTCACTTTTAAAATCGGCTTTAAAGGAACAGCTTGATTGAGTCCCGGTGGTTTATCATCCCTTAAGTCCATTATCCACTTAACTTCCTCTGCTTCTGTTTTGTTGAATATGTCTCCTCTTCGCATATTATCGTATATATGTGAAAGCACCATATATTTAAAAGAATGTCCCAGATTACAACGTATATGTCCATAGAGAGCATTCATCTCCACTTTATTCTTAATATCTAATTGGTGATGGAGAATCTGATGTTCTTCGTGTTTCATTATGGCAGTCATCACATTTGGGTTATCCCTGCCAGGGTAGCTCTCAGCAGGCCCAAATACCAGTATTTCTGCGTCGGTTACTGTCGCTTGAGGACTGATGTCAGGTTGTCAGTAGTATAAAGTAAGGTAGCCAATGCCATTATATCAGTCTTTCTTGCCATGGAGCCCGAAGCAGAAGCAGTTCGCATGAGTGCCAGTTGGCCGCTACCTGAGTTTTCATCTTCGAATTGAAATTGAAGTCTTCTAAACCTAAGTACCCCATTGTGGATCCTTTTTTCTTGCACTAACCAATGTCAGAAAAAGTTAACAATTGTCTCTCCTGTGGAAAGCAACTACCACACCGAGACTTCCACTCTTACTGCGTCACTTGTTTAAGCCCAGACCACAACATCCCCCATTGTCGCATCTGTGTTTTGTTCAACTCCAGAACTATCCGTTGTTGGGCCCTTATTGTAGCCATATATTTTCATTTACAGTCTTCGAATTCCGATATGGCTTTGGTAAGCCATCCGACAGCAGATCTTCTGAAAAAACGTAAAGATAAAGACAGAGACAGACCACACAGGTCCAAACCTACTGAAGACACTTCCGTTAAGCTAGTCGTCAGTCCTCCAGTACTCAGTGAGGTGCTTTCGCAGCCCCTGGAGCCTGCTTCTGTTGATTTACAGACTGCTACCAAGACCCTTTTGGAGTCCGGTATGCTGCAAAACTCTTCGACTAAGGCTCCTGCGGTCATCTCTACCTTGGATGGGTTTGGAGTCGCTAAGCAGGCACCGGCTTCTGAGGAAGTCCTTTGCACTACCAAATCTAAACACAAGCCGACGTCTTCTTTCATGACTACCGCTCTTTCAAAAACAACCGAATTTCTTGGGCCCAGAGTTCGAGCCACACCCAAGAAACTGATGACCCACTGTCAGGCACCTGCTACCTTGCCTCAGTCTCAAATGCTTAAAATGGCAGAAGACCTTATCATGCTGATCAGGGGAAGTCAAGCTACCCCTTCAAAAAGGAAAAGAGATCTGTCCCCTGTATTTTTGTCTGAACAAGAGTCAGATGAATCTGATTGCATCTGCCTATGAAGACATGAAACCCCTCTCCACTTATGAGGATTCTGATGCAGAGGACTCTATTCCTTCAGCCTCTCCCCCAGAGGATTTTTCCTTTGGAGAAACCCTGTATACTTGAAGAGAGCATTTCCAGTGGGAGAGTCAGGACTACCCTCAGTTCTAAAAAGAGACTCAGGGAATTCTTAGATCTTCTGCAACACAGACCCTTGGCCATCCCCCCAGTCCTGGATGTGGTGGATGATGTTTTCCTTGAATCCAGCTTGACTCCTGATGCCCTACATCCTGCTCCCAGAAAACCTGACAGGTATTAGAGTCCCTGACTCACACAAATATCTTTTCAAAAATCCAACAGCTGACCCAGAGTTAATTTCTCAAGGGCCAAAAGGATTTAAAGCAACCTTTGCTAAGAATCCCACACCCTCAGGCAAGGATTCCCGAGCATTGGACAGATGGGGCAAAAAAGTATACATCTCAGATACTCTTGCTACCAGGGCACTAAACTGTCAGTTCCATATGCTGAAATTTCAGCAACATACCCTGGAACTCCTTAAACAAAAAATGTCTTCCCTTCCTGCTTGGGCAGAATCTAAGGAATTACAAGAATTAATGCATTCTGCAAGCCAAGTAACTTAACACACTTTTCTTTGTGGTTTTGATGCCTTAGAAGCTTCTTGCAGGGCAGGAGTCACTGGATCTCTCATTAGAAGACATGCCTGGTGTAAGGAACAACCCCTGCCAGACCATGTCAAATCTAAATTGTTGGATGCCCCCTTGCACAAAGATAACCTATTTGGCACTAAGGCAGAATAGGTCTTAAAAAAGATGGAAGAAAAAGCAAAATCTGTGCAAACAGTTAAGGATTTCTTACAAGTCCAGACCCATAGGTTCAGCTGACATTGTCCCTCCAAGCACTGGTCCTTTCCTGCTCTGAGTAAACCAGGCCAGTCTAGGCCCCGTGGAAACAGACCACCCAGACAGCAACCCCAGAGAATGCAAAGATCTAAGCAGTGGACTACCTCCACTTCAAAACCAGCCAGTTCTAAACCACCCCCTTATGGTAAGAACTCACAATGACTCACCTCCTCCCTCTGCCCACCTTCACTCATCCCTTGGTGGGGCATCTGGGCCACCATAACCATGGACCAATGGGTTCTGAACATTGTCTCTCAATGATACAAATTCTCCTTCCATACCCTTCCAACCCCCAAAGGGTTCACAGATCTACCACCAAATCAGTGGGCAGAGGCTCAAAAGCAAATCCTTTCCCTTCTGTCTATGAGAGCAGTAGAGCAGGTTCCTGCAGAACAGATAGGCCAAGGCTTCTACTCCAGACTTTTTCTGGTGCCCAGAAAAGAGGGCGCCTGGTGCCCCATCCTCAATCTATCAATTCTAAACACCTTCCTGGTGATCCCAAAATTCAGAATGCTCACCCTCCATCAGCTCCTACCCATGTTCTCCAAGGACGCTTGGCTAGCCACCCTAGATATAAAAGAGGCGTACCTCCACATTCCTATCAGGGAATCATGCAGGAAATATCTCCGTTTCAGGGCAGGATCTCAACACTTTCAGTTCTCTGCTCTTCCCTTTGGCTTATCTACTGCTCCCAGAGTTTTTACAAAATGTCTGGCTTTGGCCATTGCATTTTGCAGACAAAGAAATATTCAAATTTACCCATACTTAGAAAACTACCTTATTCAGGCAGACAGCCAGGAAAAGCTGCTCAAGCACCTGGCCTTTGTAAAGACACTACTATCCTCCCTAGGATACACAACCAATGAAAAATCCAAACAGGTGCCCACCCAAAGAATAATCTTCCTGGGAGCAAGTCTGGATACAGCATCCCAGATGGCATTCCTTACACCAGAGAAACAAATTTTCCTGACAACCTACTTCTGTCAACTAGTCACTAGGCCCCAGTTATCTGCAAGGAAGATCCTGCAAGCTCTGGGGTTCATTGCATCCTGCATGCTACACATTCCATATGCCAGACTGCATATGAGGAAACTTCAGTGGTACCTAAAGAGCCATTGGTGTCAACACTCTGAAGACCTGGAAACTCTTCTACCTATTGTCCACGCTGGTGTAAACGACCTGAGACGTACCTCCTTGGACTACATGAAAAGAGACATTGAGGAGCTCTCTGATTATGTAGCCCAGGCAGGTATGACCCTGACCTTGAGCAGTATCCTACCTTCACCAAGAATGATGCCACAATACAGAGATAAGATGATCAGCTTTAACAATTGGCTTAAACACTGGTGTCATTCAAAGGGGATCCAGTATCTGTCTGCCTGGGATGACATGCGGGACAAGCCACGCTGCTTCGCAAGGGACGGCTTGCACCTGTCACCCCTGGGATTCCGGATATTGGCAAAGGCTCTTGCCACCCCATAGTGCCTTTTTAGGCAAGGCTCAAATTCTAAACCTACCACCCTAGAACACAAAAAGGAAAAAAACTAAGGGTAATGCTGCTCAATGCCAGAAGTCTAAATCTCAAAATGCACGCACTCGAGGCCCTTCTCAGTATGGAGAACATCGATGTCTGTGCTGTGACAGAAACCTGGTTCAAGGCTCCTGAGAGCACCCCAGCTATCAGGTTTTACCTCATATCATGCGTTCCGCCCCAAAATCCGGACAATACCAAGAAAGGAGGAGGGTATCCATATTCATCAAGGACACCCACACCTCAAGACTGGTGGCAACGCATGATGCATCGGAGAACATCCAGGTGCAATTAACCGTAGGCAAGACTGCTCTGCAAATTGTAGCATGTTACAGGCCACCCTCACAAACTCAGGAACCTCACATGGCCTTCCTGAAAACACTAGAGGGGATAAATGTATCACCAAACACCATCATACTAGGTGACTTCAATTACCCTAATATAGACTGGGAACACTACTCAAGCCCAAACACCCTAGCCCAAAAGTTCCTGGAATTCATAAACTCAAATGCCATGGAACAACTAGTCACCATCCCCACAAGAGGAGATAACATACTTGATCTCATCATCACGGACATGGGAGCACAATGTTCAACACCGAAGTATACCCCTCACTGGTGAGATCAGATCACAAACTAATCTCGCTGGAGGTCCTCATCCCACCCCACCTGAAATAAAAAGACCACAGTAAAGAACTTCTCAAAAGCCGACTTCACACTTCTAAAGACTAGTGTGGTCTCCTTTAAGGCCCCGAACCGCGGAAAACAGTACTCAAGCCGCGGAATCACTTACAAATGCCTTCTACCAGCACCTGCAGGACTGCATGGATAAGGCAATCCCAAGCAAAACAAAGACTCTTTGTACCAAAGGCAAGCGTCCAGTCTGGTGGACCCCAGCCATAAACAAACTCTACAACAAAGGAGGAAGCTACTACAAGATAGAGCAAAATCCTTAAAAGGTAAGACACCCTTGATCACTATAAGTAAAAACTAAGAGCTCTCATAAAATCATCCAAAGCAAATTTCGAGAGAAAAATAGCTAAAGACTCAAAAGACAATCATAAGGCCTTCTTTAGCTATGTTAGAAACCTAGGAGGAAACTCCCAGATATGCTCAGAACTAGTTCAAAATGATGTGAAGATTACTGATCCTACAGACATTGCCAACATACTGGCTGCCAGGTTCAGTGCAAACTTCTCCCCAAAAGGAGAGATGTCTATACCGACAGATTGCAGCCCCCCAACATCTCCAGCACACAAGTGAGAACTGCGCTCTCCAAAGCCAAAAACACAGCATCCATGGGACCTGATGGTGTCCCCGGCTGTGTGCTCCATGAACTCAATGAGGAATTAAACCCACAGCTAGGACAGCTGTTTAATCAAAGTCTTACCTCTGGATACGCCCAGGAGTGGCGCACTGCAACTGTGGTCCCACTTCACAAAGGCGGTGCCTCCACCGACCCTGGAAATTACCGGCCCATTAGCTTGACAAGCCTTATCTGCAAAGCCATGGAGAGGATCATAATGGACCTCATAAATAAAGACATAGGGAATTTGCAGACTTTGGATCCAACCCAGTTTGGCTTTGTCAAAGGCAGATCATGCCTTTTAAACTTGGTTGACTTTTGAAACAGTCACCAAAGCCATTGATGAGGGAAAGGCAGTCCATACAGCCTACCTCGATCTGGCTAAGGCCTTGATACAATACCCCACTCGGGTATCATTGAAAAACTCATCAGCTTAAATGTTAACCCATACATCACAAGATGGGTTGCAAACTGGCTGAGTGACAGAACCCACAGGGTCAGAGTTGCTGGCGCCATGTCAGACTCAAAGCCTGTCACAAGTGGTGTCCCACAGGGCTCAGTCCTGGGCCCACTCTTGTTTGGCATCTACTTTTCCGAAGTACAAGCAAACACAGGAGGGTTATGGCTGACAAAGTTTGCAGATGACTGCAAACTGAAGCCATAGTAGAAAACACATCTGACACAGATATCCTTCAGAAGGGTCTCACAGAAACAGATAACTGGTGCCAGAGCCACGGCCTAAAGTTAAATGCCAAAAAATGCATAGTCATACCCTTCGGGAAAAACAAGGTTACCCCTAGCTACCAAATAGGTGGCAATCCACTGAGCACAGAAGAAGTTATCAGGGACCTGGGGACCCAGGTTGATAGTAGTCTGTCATTCGACACCCATGTAGCTAAAGTAGTCAGGAAGACCTTCTACATTGCCCACCTTATCATGAAGGGATTCTCATCTAGATCAAGGGAGGTCATAGTCTCCCTTTACTCATCACTCATCAGACCAATGATTGAGTACAATGCCCCATTCGGAATGTATCTGACCCGACACTTGCAGCAGCTGGAGAGGCCACAAAAGTTCCTCACCAAAAGGATAAAGGGTCTCAAAAATCTGTCCTATGCTGCCCGACTGAAAGAACACCAGCTCTATTCAGTCGCCACGCTGCTCAGAGGTGACCTTTGCCTAACATACAAGGCCATGTCAAACCCAGATTTGATGAATATGCTTCACCTCAAAAAATCTAGATCCATCAGAGCCACAAGGGCGGAGACTTAAACCTCGACACGGCTATTAATAGGACGTGCTGGAGGGATAGATTCATCACCCAAAGACTCCCTATGCTGTGGAACAAAATCCCGGTACATGTGAGGCAGAGCACCTCGCTGGCCTTGTTCAAGAGAAATCTTGACCAATGGATGGGAGATCGCAGATATACCCCAGGGATTACCTCAGTGTCACTGCTCGACAGAGGCACAGCAAAATAATGGGTATAGTTCCCCATACTAAAGGGGTGGCGTAAGCCACAAAATGATGGGCTAGGCTTGTAAATGCCCTCGGGCAGATAGCCTAGTATGAACCTATGAACCTATGAACCTATAATTCCTTGCCTCAGAAAGGAATTTCTTTGGTGGGCAACAGCATGCTCCCACAACAAGGGACTGCCCATCTCCCCAACCCCTGCCACCCAGACCCTCACCACAGATGCATTAGACTATGCCTGGGTTGCACACCTGGATGGCAGGTGCATACAGGGCCAATGGAGCCCTCAGGAAATCCCTGTGCACATCAGTCAAAAAGTGATGATGGCTGTGCAGCATGCCTTGATAGCTTTCAAACCCCTTCTCTCTCCAGGGGTTCTCCTGATCAAAACAAACAACACCACTGTGATGTGGTACATCAACA
The DNA here is from genome assembly GCF_019279795.1 of Protopterus annectens. Taxonomy (NCBI): domain Eukaryota; kingdom Metazoa; phylum Chordata; order Ceratodontiformes; family Protopteridae; genus Protopterus; species Protopterus annectens. The sequence continues at coordinate 508,706,273 of NC_056738.1, forward strand.
AGCAGGGAGGGAGTCACTCCTACCCTCTGTGCGGGCTGGCCATGACCCTTTGGCTCTCAGCCTCTTCCATGCAACTACACCTGTTAGCACAATTCCTACCAGGCTCTCTCAACTCTCTGGTAGACCAATTAAGCAGAAAGCTTCTGCACCCACATGAGTGGCAACTCAACAGAAGTACCTTCACCCTAATAAGTCAGAAATGGAAAACCCTGAAGGATGACCTCTTTGCCTCCCACACCAACCATCAGCTCAGAAAATTCTGCACCAGGGAGCATCACTGCATGGCTTGGAAAGTGGATGCCCTGTCCTTCCCCTGGGTCAATCTATTGGTCTGTGCCTTTCCTCCCCTACCTCTCATCCCAAGGGTGCTGCTCAACATAAGGGAGGAAAAACCAAGGACCATTCTTATAGCTCCAGACTGGCCTCAATAACACTGGTACACCTTGCTGCACAGCCTGTCTCTACTGCCTCCATGGCATCTTCCTCAAATTCCAAACCTCCTGACCCAGAGGGAAGGGGAATTCATACATCCCAAATTGCAGACACTCAGATGTTCATCGTGTTTCACTGTTGCAGTCATTACACTAGGGTTATCCTGCTGGCAGGCTACCCGCAGTCGGCCTGAATTCCAAAGTCCTGGTCCGTCGTCGGTCGCTGTTGCCTCTTCCCTGACATCAGTGCACCAAGGGTATAAAAGATGCAACCGACGCCATTTTCTTCAGTCTTTCTTGCCGCACAGTGCCTGAAGCAAAAGCAGTTCGCAAGTGCCGGTTGGCCGACTCCTGAGATTTTCAAAATCGAATTTCAGATCCGAAGTCTTTAATAAAGCTAAGTACCCCATTGGGGAAACTTTTTTCTTGCTCCAGACCGATGTCACAAAAAGTTAACAATTGTATTTCTTGTGGGAAGCAAATACCTCATAAGGATTTCCACTCTTACTGTATTCCTTGCCTAGGCCCTGACCATGACGTTGCTAGTTGTCGGTTTTGTGCTAGATTTAACCAACGCACTATTAAGCGTCGGTACGATTTTGCTTTTCATTATTTTGGCAGAAGGTTTAACTACATAATCCCGTCGGAACAACCGACTACCAGAATTTATAAAAAACGCAAGGATAAAGACAAGGACAAGCATCCGAGATCCAAAACCGACGATGAAGCCTCTTTTAGGCCAATCGCCAGTTCGCCGGTGCTCAGTGAGGTGCTTTTGCAGCCCCTGACTCCCACTTCCTCAGAGCCACAGGCCGCCTCCGACTCCCACATGGAGACAGCTAGGTTTCTGGATACTCAAGGTATTGGCCTTTCGGAAATGAATCCCTCAGATGAGTCCAGAGCCGTTGAGCAAGCATCGGCTTCTGAGGGTGTCTTCAGACCTACACAACTTTATATAAAGCCTACTTCAGCATCCAAGACAAAGTCTAAAATAGTTTCAAAGACAAGGAAACCAGTACAGCATTCTCCAGGACAGGCTTCTATGCCTAAGAAACAGATGCTGAAAATGGCCGAAGACCTAATTACTTTGTTCAGGGGTTCCCATCCCCCTCCTGATAAGAGGCCTAGGCAAGACACTGAATATGATTCCTCTGATCAAGTTTCCATTTCCTCTGATTCCTCTTCTGATCAGGGATATTCTGTTCCTCCCTATGAGGATTCTGATGCTGAAGATTCTATTCCTTCAGCTTCTCCTCCTGAGGACTATTCTTTTGGGGAAACCCTGCATACCATGAGGGAGCATTTCCATTGGGAGAGCCAGGATTATTCAGATTCTAAGAAAAGACTTAAGAGACTTTCTTTTACTTCCTCAGCACAGACCTCTTGCAATTCCCCCTGTTCTAGACATAGTAGATGTTTTTTTCAGAGTCCGGCCTGTCTCCAGACTCTTTACCTCCTGCCCCTGTTAAGCCGGATAGATACTACAGGGTCCCAGACTCCCATTAATTTCTTTAAAAAAACCCTGCTGCTGACCCAGAAACTATCTCACAGGGTCCCAAAGGGGTCAAGGCTGCTTCTGCCAAAAACACTGTTCCCTCAAACAGAGATTCTAAGGCTTTGGACAGATGGGGGAAAAAGTTTACACTTCTGCTACCTTGGCTGTAAGGGCTTTAAATTGTCAGTTCCATATGCTCAAATATCTGCAATACTTAATGTCTGTGTTAAAACAAAAAATGTTGACAAATTCTGAATGTTCTGAGAACAAAGATTTGCAGGATTTATTGCATGCAGCTGAACAACTGGGAAAACATACTTTGCAATGTGGCTATGATTCACAGGAGGCCTCGTGCAGGGCCGCTGTTACAGGTTCTGTTATTAGAAGGCATGCTTGGTTAAAGGAACAGAATCTGCCTGATCATGTTAAAGCAAAATTATTGGATGCTCCATTACAGCATGATACTTTGTTTGGTGTTAAGGCAGAGGAGGTGTTAAAGAAAATGGAGGCTAAGGCAAAATCTATGCAGACAGTAAAAGGATTTCTTACAGGTACAGCCACCCAGATTTAGCAGGAACTGGCCCTCTAAGAATTGGTCCTTTCCAGTGTCAGACAGACCACAAAGAGGCAGATTCAGATGCCCTAGAGGCAGGCAGCAGCCCCAGGGCTCATACAGGCCCAAACAATGGGGTGCTTCTACCTCCAAAAGCGGAGAAGACAAGTCACAACCTTATAGAAAACAGTCCCAATGACTTCCCTCTGCCTATGACAAGCACTTATTTTTTGGCAGCACCCTTAGGGGGAAAGCTAGCACTTTTTTCACAAAACTGGCACAAGATCACCCAGGACAAATGGGTCTTAAATATAGTCTCTCAGGGTTACAGGTTCCACTTTCACATCCTTCCAAAGGCAAAAGGCATGCCAGTCCTGCCACGCAATCAATGGCAAGAGGCACAAAAACAAGTTTCATCTCTCATGGACATGGGGGCTATTCAGCCAGTGCCACCCCAAGAGCAGGGACAAGGATCTCAAGACCTTTCTTAGTACTAAGAAAGGACAAAGCCTGGAGACCAATTCTGGACCTGTCTATTCTAAATACTTTTCTGGACGTCCCAAAATTCAAAATGTTGACTCTACAGCAGCTCCTGCCCATGCTGGACAAGAAGGCTTGGCTTGTAACTTTGGACCTCAAAGAGGCATACCTGCATGTCCCAATCAGACAATCTTGCAGACGATACCTCAGATTCATAGCTGCCTCACTGCACTACCAGTTCTCTGCACTGCCATTTGGCTTATCTACTGTGCCCAGGGTCTTCACAAAATGCCTGGCACTAGTAATTGCATTGTGCAGACAAAGAGGAATTCAAATATACCCCTACTTGGACGACTGCCTTATTCAAGCAAAGGACAAAGATATTCTACTACAGCATCTGTTGTTTGTAAAAAGATTACTAATTTGCCTAGGGTACACAGTAAACGAAAAGAAATCAAAACTAGTACCCTCTCAAGAGATAATATTCCTGGTTGCAAGCTTAAATACAGCTGCCCAGATGGCTTATCTCATGCCAGACAAACAAAAGCATCTGACTTCTTACTGCAAAGACATGGCAACAAAGACCCAGTTATCTGCAAGAAAAGTTCTGCAGGCTCTGGGCTACATGGCATCCTGCATTCTACCAATTCCATATGCAAGACTGCATATGAGGAAACTACAGTGGTATCTAAAAAGTGTTTGGACTCAACATTGCCACAGCCTGGAAACAGTAATTACTCTCATTCCCTGCCTGCAACAGGAATTTCAATGGTGGGCACAGGCCTGTCACCACAACAAGGGGCAGACATTCACCTTACCCACTGCCAAGCAAACACTAAGAACAAAAGCATCAGATTATGCCTGGGGGGGGCGCACATGGCAGGAAAATGTATTCAGGGCACATGGCCCACAAACCAAATGCATCTTCATATCAATCAAAAAGAGATGCTGGCTGTACAAAATACCCTGACAGCCTTCAAGGACCTACTTCATCCAGGACAACTACTGATAAAGACAGACAATACTACAGTCATGTGGTACATAAACAAGCAAGGGGGCACACATTCCTACCCCCTCTGCAGGCAAGCCATGACTTTGTGGAACACAACATTGATTTATTAATTACATCTGCAAGCACTATTCCTGCCAGGAAAGACAAATACTTTGGCAGACGAACTAAGCAAAAACCTCATGAATCCTCACGAGTGGAAACTGGACCCACAAATCTTCAACATTGATAACAGGGAAATGGGGATGCCCAGACATAGATCTATTCGCTTCCCCTCACAACTGCCAGCTACACAGATTCTGCACTCTAACTTATCACAAGCAAGCATGGAAAGTGGACGCCCTTTCATTCAGCTGGAAAGCCCTAACAGTGTATGCCTTCCCTGCTCTGCCTCTCCTCTCCAAGGTACTCCTAAAGGTCAGACAAGAGAAGCCAAAAATGATACTGATACCCCAGACTGGCCACGCCAGCACTGGTACCCAATCCTGAAGAGCTTGTCTCAAGGCCCAGCCTGGACATTGCCTCTAATACCTCATTTGCTGACCCAACAGAACAATCAGATCCTACACAGCCAACTCAGAACCCTAAATCTAGCTGCATGGCGGATAATGTAATCATTCAGAATTTGGAGGCCAAGAGGCCCAGCACCAGAAAATCTTATGCAGACAAATGGAAGAGATTCTATGCTTGTTACCAAGCACAGGAAATTGACCCGCTTGAACACAAATATTCCTCAGATTTTGCAATACCTGACTGAGATGCTGGACAAAGACCTATCCTTCTCATCAGTTAAGATCCATGCCTCTGCCATTTCAGCTCATTACAATACGGACCCACCTATTTTTTTCTCATCCACTGCTAAGACAGTTTCTCAGAGGGGCCAAAAACATAAGACCTCCAAGGAGAGCTCCAATACCTACATGGGACCTCAATTTTGTCTTGGAAAAACTCACACTTCCTCCTTTTGAGCCTGCCAACACAGCAGAGATAAAATACTTGTCATGGAAAACCGCTCTTCTCCTAACAATAACTTCAGCAAGAAGAGTCTCAGAGTTACAGACACTAATGGCTGTGGAGCCTTTTATTATTTTCCATCAGGACTGGGTTTCTCTAAGGACAAACCCGACATTTATGCCTAAGGTAGTATCCAGCATGGCTCTTAACCAAACCATACATTTGCCTACCTTTTATCCAAACCCACAGAATAAGGGGGAGAGACTTCTGCATACTTTGGACATACACAGACAGCTACGCTTTTACTTGGACAAGACTAAAACCTTCAGAAAAACTGTGCAACTCTTAGTGGCATATGCTGCAGGTTCCCAAGGAAAAGCCATTTCAAAGCAGACTATTTCAAAATGGATAGGCCACTGCATTCGTTTCTGCTATTCACAACATGGCAAATCATTGCCCAAGGGCATTAGGCCACATTCTACCAGAGCAGCAGCCACTTCAGCAGCCTTCCTCAGAGGAGTACCAACCAAGGATATTTTGGAGGCTGCAACATGGACTTCAGTGCACACTTTTACAAAGCACTACCATTTACCTCTCTACTCTAAATCCAGAGCAGGCTTTGCCACTGCAGTTCTGCAGGGCCTCATAGCCACTCCAAACTCTAATTAGGCCCAGCTGCCCAACCTCAGCTTTGGGATTCAACCCAAGTGTAATGACTGCAACAGTGAAACACGAACATAGTACAGTTGTGTACCTACCATAAATGTAGATGTTCGAGTGTATTCACTGTTGCAGTCCAGGTTACCCTCCCACCATCCCCCTTTTTCTTTGCTGGGACTTATCTGTACCTATCTATTCTATACAACCTATGTGGTGTATTTGCTTGTAGATTAAGGTTATGTGCATGCTTTTTTTGATCATAATTTTTACAGCCTACTCTTTTGGGGGCACCTGACATCTGGGGCAAGAAAAACTGAAGAAAATAGTGTTGGCTGCATCTTTTATACCCCTGGCGCACTGACGTCAGGGAAGAGGTGACAGCAACCGATGCTGGACCAGGACTTTGGAATTCAGGCCGACTGCGGGTAGCCTGCCAGCAGGATAACCATAGTGTAATGACTGCAACGGAGAATACACATGAACATCTACATTTATGGTAGGTACACAACTGTACTTTTGGCAGCTTGGCTTATTCCCTACCCCGAACCAATCTGCCATTCTAAGTAAACAGGTTCTGGATGTTATCCGTGAGGCCAGACGTCCTAGCACCAGAAAGTCTTATGCAAATAAATGGAAAAGGTTTTGCCCCTGAATCCAGGCTAAGGGAGCCAATATGGCACAACCCCCCATTCCTCTCATCCTGGATTACTTAGTTAACCTACTACACAGTGGTCTCTCTTTCTCCTCTATAAAAATTCATGCCTCTGCTATTTCTGCTCATTTTCCCACTGAGCAGCCCCTTTTCTCACACCCTTTGATCAAACAGTTCCTCAGAGGGGCTAGCAACTTGAGGCCCCCCAGAAGGGCACCAATGTCAGCTTGGGACCTTAACTTTGTCTTGAAAAAACTAACCCTGCCCCCTTTTGAACCAGCTTCTTCTGCAGAGCTAAAATTTTCTCTCCCTTGAAGACAGCTTTCCTTCTGGCCATCACTTCAGCCAGAAGAGTCTTTGAGCTGCAAGCACTCATGGCTGTGGAACCCTTCATCATCTTCCATGCAGACAGGGTATCCCTCAGAACTAACCCATCCGTCATGCCTAAAGTGGTGTGCAGTGTGGCTCTCAACCAATCCATTCATCTGCCCACCTTCTTTCCTAATCCCCAGAACAAGGGGGAAAGGATTCTTCACTCTCTAGATGTGCATAGACAGCTCAGATTCTATCTGAACAGGACTAAATCCTTCAGAAAGTCTGATCAGTTGCTGGTTAGCTTTGCTACAGGGGCAGAAGGCAAAGCCTTCTCCAAGCAAGCCATTTCCAAAGGGATAGCATAGCACACTGCATCAATTTCTGCTACAAACAGCATGGAAAGCCTCCCCCCAAGGGGGTCAGGACACACTCCACCAGAGCAGTGTCCACCTCTGCAGCTTTCCTAAGAGGAGTTCCCACCAGGGACATCCTTGAGGCTGCCACCTGGACATCTGTTCACGCTTTTACCAAACATTACCACCTGCCTGTCTTCTCCAAATCCAGGGCAGGGTTTGCATCTGAGGTCTTGCAGGGCATCCTAGCCAACCCCTAGTTTCCTTGACTACCTACACCCATTTCCTCATCTTTGGGAATCTACCCAAATGTGATGACTGCAACAGTGAAACATGAAGAATATAATACAGTTGTGTACACTTACCATAAATGTAGATGTTCGAGTGTAGTCACTGTTGCAGTCTTGGCCTCCTACTTTGGGGGCTCCTGACAGGTTAGGGCAAGAAAAACTGATGTAATGGCATTGGCTGCCTTACTTTATACTACTGACTACCTGACATTAGTCCTCAAGCGACAGCAACTGATGCAGAAATACTAAGCCTCTGGTATTCGGGCTGGCTGAGGGCAACCCTGGCAGGGATAACCCAAATGTGATGACTGCAACAGTGAAAACACTCGAACATCTACATTTATGGTAAGTGTACACAACTGTACTTTCCTTGAACATTCTGTTCATTTTGCCTATATAGTAGGCTGGACACAGATTGCACATGGCAACATATATAACATTTCTACTAGTGCAATTGGCAAATCCATGAAGTTTATACCTTTTACTAATCACTGGATGCTCAAAGATGTTCGTAGTATTTATTATACTAAAAGCTTTACATGAACCGCATTTGCTGGTACCCATATTTTTCATGATGTTTAGTTCACATTTGCTCGACAATCCATCTTTATTACATAATAATCTTTCAAGATTCTTTTTATTTTTGAAAGAAAAATTTGGATTTTCTCCAACTATCTGTCTTATCTTACTATCCGAAGTTAATAGTGCAATATATCTCCGAACTATCCATGCCAAAAGTTAGAGTGCATATGAGAGAGTTGCTTTTTCTTTTTTTCCTTTCATGTGAAGTCACTCCTGACTTCTTGGAATAATACGGTTGTCCCATTGGATTGTCGTAGTTCCATAGCTTTATTAGCATACATTCCTATTTTTCTTCTGTTATAACCTCTCGCCACAAAATTTTCTGTTAACTTTGTTTGCTCATTCAAAAATTCTTCATCCTTGGTACATAACTTAGATATATGCGTTACTTGGTTTTCCACTATATTATGAAATATATGTCTAGGATGCATGCTAAAATAGTGCAACATGTGGTTCCACCACAAAGGTTTCCTATATAGAGTAGTATCAATTCCCTTTTCTTGATCTAATATCAATTTAACATCCAAAAATTCAGTATATTGATCAGAGGATTTTACTTTGAATTTCAGAAAACTGGTAGTATTGGATAAGTAATTAACAAATTCATTCAATATTGCTTCTTCCCCTTCCCACATTAAAAGGATGTCATCAACAAATCCATTATAAAAATAATATGCTTAATCCAACAGTTGTTAATATCCATAGTCCACTGCCTGCACCTTTCGCCCCTGGGATTCTGGATACTGGTTAAGGCTCTTGCCACCCCTGTAGTGCCTTTTTTTAGGCAAAGCTCAAAAAACAAAACTACCACCATAAGTAATACAGGCAAGCAAAAATTGAGGGCAATACTACTCAACGCTAGAAGTCTAAACCCCAAAATGCACTCATTGGAGGCACTCCTTAAAATGGAGAATATCGATATTTGTGCAGTGACTGAAACCTGGTTCAAGACTCCAGAGAGCAACCCTGCATTACCAGAATATAACTCATACCATACCTTTCAGCCATCAAACCAGGATCGGAACACCAAGGGCGGAGGTGTGTCCATATTCATTAAGGACAACCACACCTCCAGGGTAGTCGCCCAACATAATTCATCCAAAATTATACAAGTGCAACTAACTCTGTGCAAAACTGCAATCCATATTGTAGCTTGCTACAGATCCCCCACCATGCCCCAGGATTCTCACTCCTCTTTTCTTGATGTAATAGAGAATATCAGGATCCAACCAAACACCCTAATATTGGGAGGTTTTTAACTACCCCACCATTAACTTGGAAAACTACTCTTGTACTAAATCCTTTCCTCAATGCTTCTTAGAATTCATAAACTCCAATGCCCTGGATCAACTTGTCAACACCCCTACCAGGGGCAAAAATATCCTAGACCTAGTACTTACCAACATGAGTGACAGGTGCTCTAGACCTGAAGTTGGCTCCTTGTTAGTCAGATCAGACCATAAACTAATCACCCCAGATATCCACATCCCGTCCCCACCCCCAACTAAGGAAACCTCTGTAAACAACTTCTCCAAAGCCAACTTCATGCTACTTAAGGCAGATGTGACCAATTTCACAACACCCATGCAGATAGACAATAAAGTTACCACTGCCTAATCTTATACAAATGCACTCTATAAGCACCTACACGGGTGCATGGATTGTGCCTAATAGAACCAAGACACAGTCTTCTAAAAAAAAGGAAACCAATCTGGTGGTCCTCTGCTATTAACAAACTCTACAACAGAAGGAAGAAGCTGTTGCAAAATAGAATAAAGTCACACGAGTGGAGGTGCTCTTTGGTTAGCCTCAGCAAGAAGCTGAGATCTTTCATAAAATCCTCCAACGTGAACTATGAAAATAAGATTGCCATTGACTCTAAAGACAACCGCAGAGCATTTTACAGCTATGTCAAGAATCTCAATGGCAACACCCAGATCTGCTCTGACCTACAGCACAATGGCAGAAAATTCATGGAACCAACTGATATCGCCAACATCCTGGCTGATGGGTTCAATGCCAACTTTACCCCCCTCACTACCTAAAGGGCCCATATCCATACAGGAAGAATGCAGTGTCCCTGCAATCACAAGTGAGCAGGTGAAAACTGTGCTATCAAAAGCTAAGAACACAGCATCCATGTGACAGGACAATATCCCTGACTGCATTCTACGTGAGCTTCAGAATGAACTAGCCTCCCACCTAAGCACCATGTTCAATCATAGCCTATCGACAGGCTTTGTATCCACTGAATGGCACATGGCAACAGTTGTACCACTCCACCAAGAGGGAGCCACCAGGGACCCCAGGAACTATTGCCCTATTATCCTGATGAGCTTGGTCTACAAGGCCATGGAGCATATTATCATAGAACTCATAAACAAGGATATTGGTAACCTCCAAACTCTGGACCCCACCCAGTTTGGGTTTGTGAAGAGCAGATCTTGTCTCCTGAACCTGGTTGACTTCTTTGAAAGCCATGGACGAGGGTGAGGCAGTCCACACAGCCTATCTCGATCTCGCCAAGGCTTTTGACACCATTCCTCATTCTGGTATCATAAATAAACTCACCAAGCAGGGTATAAATACATACATCACAAGATGGGTCACCAACTTTCTCACAGATAGAACCCACAGTGTAAAAATTGCGGACTCCAAACCTGTGACAAGTGGAGTACCACAGGGTTCAGTCTTGGGTCCCCTATTGTTTGGGATCTACTTCTGTGAAGTACAGGCCAACACAGAGGGCCTCTGGCTGACAAAGTTTGCAGATGACTGCAAATTGGGTGCCATAGTCTAGTCCCCAAATGATATGGACATCCTGCAAAAGGTTTTCACTGAGACTGATGCCTGTTGTCAGAGCCATGGCCTCAAGCTCAGTGCCAAAAAATGCATTGTCATCCCCTTTGGTAAAAATCCCGTACCCATGGACTACCACATAGGAGGTAGCCCACTTAACACCGAAGGTGTGATAAGAGACCTCGGGACTCTAGTGGACAGTAGCCTCTCCTTTGATAATCACATCACCACAGTAGTCAAGAAATCCTTCTACGTAGCACACCTCATCATGAAAAGGTTCTCATCCCGGAAAAATGAAGTCATTGTCCCCCTCTACTCGGCTCTCATCGGACCCATTATAGAGTACAACACCCCATTTGGAATTTACCTTACAAGGCATCTGCAGCAGCTAGAAAGGCCACAAAAATACCTCACAAAGAGAATTATGGGACTCGAACAATTGCCCTATGCTGACCGCCTCAAAAAAACTTTGGCTTTACTCCATAGCATATCGCCTACTCCGAGGTGATCTCTGCCTAACAATCAAAGCTATGTCAAACCCTGATCTGCTGAACATGCTACATTTAAAGAAATCTCAATCCCTCAGAGTCACATGCTCTAGGGACCTAAAACATTGTCACCACAATTAACAGAACATGCTGGAGGGATAGATTCCTGTCCCAGAGACTTCCCATACTCTGGAACAAACTACCTATCTATGTCAAGCAGAGTTTGTCACTATCACTCTTCAAAGAAAAATCTGGATGAGTGGATGGGCAATAGGAAGTTCACCCTGGGCATCACATCGGTGACCCTGCTAGACAGGGGCACAGGTAAATAGTATCCAGGGGTGGTGAAAGCCAGGGAACCTTGTTGGCTAGGCTTACATAGGCCATAGGGCCGATAGCCTAGTACCTACCTTTGAACCTATAAGGATGTGTTGTCTCAGTCCAAGTATAAGGACTGCCATCATCTTGTCAGATGTCCACAATGGTACACACAAGGTATGGCCAGTGTGTTGATGTTACATTTTAGGTCTATGCAAATGTCTGACATAATGCTGAGAGTCAGTTAAACATTAACGGGTAATGTAGCCATTATTACTTATTATGGAATACAGTAATATTATACCAGATAGTACAACATTCATGCACTGTGTACGTAGTTTTCTGTCAGTTCACTTTCCCAACAACACAAAAAGTTCTGCTATTATACTACAATGTAGAATTATACTTTTAGTATATCTGGGTGCTGACTAGCCAGCACCAAGATACTGTACTGTCCTTGTCTTCCACTCTGTTATCCACACCCTTATTTGTGTAACTACCTCTAAATGTAATCAATAATGTGTTCTGAGTATATATATATATATATATATATATATATATATATATATATATATATAAATAATATATATATTTTTTATATATATGTATATATATATATATTATATATATATTTTTTATATATATATATATATATATATATATATATATATATATATATATATGTGTGTGTGTGTTTGTGTGTGTATGCATGTACAATGAATAATCATCAATGAATTGGTTCAAAACACAAAACATCGAACAAACTCATTGGTGATTATCATTAGCACCACCTAAATCATCTAAAATAGTATTGGCAAATGTAAAACATGATTTGTGACTCTGTTTGTACCTGCATATTTACATATGTATCTCACTATATAATTAGATACACATACATACATATGTGTATGCATACATGCATGTATATATGCCAATCTTTATGCTTTTTTGCCTGAGTAATGTGCATGCATATGCCTATGTGTATGCATGTACATAGGCAATTTATTCACATATGTATACATCTTAAAATTAACAGACATGGTTGATACTGGCATCCATATTCATACATACCAAAATAAAATATTTTCATGTTCACCCACAAATATGGTGCTTATGAAAGTGTACATTAATGACCACAAAAATTTTCACACGTGATTGTGCTACAAATATCTCAGAACTGGATATGCCCTGCATGCATACCTCTCAACTATACAGATTTTTGCAGACTGTCCAGATTTTTGCCTCATATTTTTGGTCTGTTCTCATAAAATTTTGGTTTTCTGGCAAATCACTGAGGACTGAAATCAGAAAATAATGACAGATATTTGAGTTTCAGGCTTTATGCCCTTCAGAAAATCCATGCTAATGCAAAACATCTTATTCTATCAGTTTTATAAGCTTGTAAAAGCAATATTTAAAAAATGTCCCTATTGCCTCTGTCCCCCACCATTACTTATGGCTTTGTCCAGATTTCTTGCTGTAAGAGGTTGAGATGTATGCCTGCATGATAACACTTACTGCAAAGTTTAGCGTTACACAGTGTGCTGTTTTTAATTTCTGAATACCCGCCTACTGTGTTTTATGTCCTGTAAAAGTACAAACAATGTACACAGATTACATGGTATCTGTAAGCGAACATTTAATTGTGCATTTTAATAAAAAAGTAAAAACAAATAGATTTGTACTGTACTCTCTAAGGTACCATGAATTCAACTTAATCTCTGTATGTAATTTATTCCCATTATTCAACTCTTTGTTTGTTGGTTTACATATTAGTTTCAGTTTGGTAACCATGTAAGTGGACTGGCTGGCAGACTCTCTTTAGTCACAGGTTGACCTCCATGGTACAAGATACAAACACAAAATGGAAAATAGAATATTATACCATTTTTCTGAAGGAATGTCAAACAGTTTGGCAAAATGCAGAAATGGAATTCAAGCACGATAATAGATAAACATATAAGAAATGGAAGTGAGAGCAAACTACAACTATAACTTTAGAGACCAAACTAATAAAAGTGGACAGCCAGATTAAACATAGTGTGAAACAAGATCTGGAAAAATTTGGAAAAAACTTATATAAAGACATTGCACATAATAGAAAATCATTATATAAATTCATCTATCTATCTGTCTATCTATCTATCCACACACACACACATACACAAGATGTGGTAGGTCAACAAAGAAGATTTCAGTATACTCTCACAAAACTCTATAAAAATCGAATTAGTAGCCAATACCAAACTGTTAGGAGTCATAATAGACTAAACCAACAGTTCGACCTGCACATTCAATCAAATATCAATAAAACAGACAAAAAACTAGGGCTACTATACAGGCATAACAGGTTTCTCTCCTTACCAACTAAACAAGCTTTTGCCCTCACCTACTTATTATCATCTTTAACCTATGGTGCACCATTATTAATTAACTTGCAGTCTTCCCTGAAACTAAAGCTAGAGTCTTGCTACAATAAGATTGCTACATTTGCTGCAGGTACACTCATCCCATCTTTGCATAGCCTTAAGGAAACTACAATGGCTAGAATTCCCTCATTACCTGTTACTCACATAAACTTATCTATAAACCATTATACTGCCTGCTGTTAGCTCCTTACTTGCCCCCAACTCCCCTCTCAGGCCTCTGTGATCAGAACACCAACACTTAACTCCAAATTCCTAAACCAAACCTTCCTGCAGGAAAACTCCTATGCGTCTGGATCATTGCCAGATTATGGATTAGCCTCCCCTCCTCTATACGTAGTGAACATTATCTCTCTAACTTCAAAACTGCCCTTCATAATCATCTCCTTTCTAACTGCATATGTAATTGCACTAATGTACCTCCTAGTATTTATGAAGCTATTACTTAACCATTTCTCTGTACCTGTCTCGGCATTGCTTCTATGTTATCCAACCACTCTACCTTGCTCCCACACAGTCTAGCCTCTTTAATCACTTTGTCTCTTGCTCTACATCTGTAATAGACAACCCCTAATATTAATTTTTCTCTGTACTCTTATTGACTGAGAATGTATTAATTTATTTTCTTCCTGTTACTAACATTAATCTTTCTGTAAATACTTTAATTTGCCATTGATACTCTGTATTCCTTCTGCACTCATCTCTATATTATCTTCAATTTAACTACTAGTGGTACAGATTCTGTAGCATTTGCCTACCTAATTCTGGTAGATTTTACTCATTTTACTTTGCTTCTTTGGATACTCTGGATCTTTATCTGTTTTTTCTTTTCTTTTTTTTGCTGATTATGTCATGATACTTTGTAAACATGTATTTTAATTTGCTCATTTTAATTGGATCCTATGAATATTTCTGTTTTTTCTGTTTTTTTTTTTTTTTTTTTTTTTTTTTTTGCTGATTATGTTATAATACTTTGTAAACGTATTAAAATTGTTTTTTTCTCCTGGAGCTTTTCTCCCTGGGCCTCCACTGAAAATGGGCTCTTTATGGTCCAGTGGACTTTCCTGGTACAAAAATGTCAATAAATAAACAAAATAAATGTTGCTGATTCTTTTGATCAGCTAAATGACACAGTGGAATGGGTGACGTCTGTGATGGAACATCTGCTGTGAAGGGGATGGCATACATGTAGGCATAGGTCAGCAACATCATCAGATGCCAGTTGATGTAGTTACGCCAGATCACACACCCATAGTGGGTCTACTTCCACTGCTCCATCACTGGTTGAGGTATCCACTCCCAAATGTGGCAAACCATGGGGCCATGGGTCCTGGCTGTCCTCAGACATCATCTACCAGACATCAGTCACATTCAATCAGCAGCAGTGGATCTAAGGTGGACATGGACATGCCAGTTCAACTCCTGGCAGAACCAGGTCTCTTAGTCAGGAATGACAACAAAGATCTGCCACCTCTACCATACACAGCTCAAACATGTCTGACATACCAAACTGCAGAGCTATCACACAGCTTGGCTGTGTTCATGCATACACTCACACACCAAGTTCAACTGGAGGGCCCATACACACGCACACACACCAGTTACAGTGTTCATCTGTGAGGCGTCAAGCTCATTCTGTCACACTGGTCATTTGTTACTTTAGCCAAATGTCTGTTTCTGTTTTTTACTCACATTCACTCTTACCTTTTCTGTCAGCTTAGGACCCCCCCCCCCACCCCACCCCCACACACACACATAAAACAGCCTGTGCAAGTGATGATATCTGTGCCATATCCTTGCTTTTGTGTCTCATGCTCAGGGAGCATACCTGCCTTAGTGCTTAGTATATTTGAGTTTGTGAGGTTGTTTTTCTAATTGAGCTCTTCACAAATTTTAGTGATGGAAAGTAAGACAGCTGATAGAGCCAAAACAGTTTTTTTTTGCATCGGAATGTTCTGAGGGTTAAGAAGTCTGAAACTGAAATTTGTCTTGTTACTTTATAATTTCTCTCTCTAATGATTTTCCAGTACAAAAGTGGGAGGACAGACTGAGGTCATGCATTGACCATCAGTACTTTTGACAGGTATGAACATGTGAATCTTTGATGCCTGAGGACTATTACCTGATAAACACATGTATTCCCACAAGTCTCTGATGTCACATGTAAAAGTCATTGCTGTAAAAAGCAATCAACTTTTACTTACTTACATTAGCAAGTAAGAACATGCAGTGGTATACCACTCATTTGTATTATTACCCAGTTCTAGTTTAACACTCCAGGTTCATGGCTTCCCCTGTAAATCCAGAAGTTGATATAGATTTGTTTCAGGGTTGAGTCTGTTTGACGCCAGAAGTACACAACCTTTACATGGGTAGGTAAAGGTTGTGAGCATTACCTGACATCAGTGTTACTATATGTGCATAGGATAAAGGTTTTAGACCCTTAGTTGGTGATTGATTGTGCTACGCATTGCCTCTTAGATAATGCGAGGGCATATTGAGCACACCTATGTCTGCCTACACCCACAGCAGCTGCTGGTTCCCCCTCTGACTCCTCACCTGCATGTGGGTGTGGTGACCTTGCCACTGGTAGTGTGATGTGTGCCCATTCCATCTGTTGATCCTGCTGATGCTGTTTTCTCAGGATGACGATGTGAAGCATGGCATACACTGTGAACATTTCTGTATATGTACATGGGTTGTAGGGCAGGGTTCTCCCAGATGTATTTAGACATTGGAACCATGACTTCAGCAGCCCAGACACATGCTCTATATTTTTAGTTTCAGCACGTGCCTCATTGTGGTGCTCTTCTGCAGGTGTATATGCATTTCTGATGGGCATCATGAGCCATGATTGCAGTGCATAATCTGCATCCCCAGTAAATTATATCACCCCTACTGAACATATGATACAGCTGAGAGGTGTGCCATATATGTGAGTCATGGTAACTGCCTGAGTTGTCAGCACACACATTCAAGATGATTCCTTTAGCATTACACTCAACTTGGCAGTTGAAGAAGTGGAAGCCTTTTTTATTTATGTAGACCCTGCCCTGTTCCCCGGGTAGTGACTTGATTTCTACATGTGTACAATCTATTGCATCCAGTACTTCAGAATAGTGTGACTCAGGGTAGAAGGGTTGCATTTTTGTAGCCCTGTCCTGAGGAGTACTGGGAAAATATATGTGGTCACTGGCATGTTGGAGCATAACATTCAGAAATTGATGAAGTATCCTTTATGCTGATGCCTGTGAAACCCCAGCATGTCCCCTGTTGGTCTGTGAAAAGTTCCTGTAGCTAAGATTCTAAGGGCTACACATACCTTTGTCTCCACTGGTATTGGTTGCCCTCGGTTTGCCCTGGGTCTAAGCTTTGGATGACAGAGTTTGCAGAGTTCCTGTAGTCTGTCTACATCTGCCTTGTAGTGCTACACAATTTCCACATTAGGAAGATTGTGATAAGTTAAATGGGGTCCAAAAACTTTTCTCATTCTTGGCATTGGTCTATTATCAGCAGCAGTAGCAGTGTAGACGTCAGCCTGTTGCACGTACACATCAACAGCAGCCCCTAACATTCTATGTTATACTCATGTTTCCTAATTGACCTTGGTTAGATAGTTATTATTCACATAGTAAGTGTATGATCGGCACCGACTACCAATGTCCATGAGAGACATAGCTGCCACCCTCCAGAGTGAATTTGCAGTCTCCCATCCAGTTGTCTAGTGTGTGCTTGAATAGGGTCATTGAGGAGCTCTGCTTCATGTGACTTTGGAGTTTGTTCCAGAGGAGTGGCAATCTCCACGAGATATATCTGTATACATCTCTCCAGCATGTTCTGTTAATGTCACAGGCTAGGTTACGATCCCTGGAGTGAGTGACTGTTGTCTCATTTGATTTGCGGATGTGTAGCCTTTCCATTAGGGCAGAACCAGAGACTACTGTGTAAGCCAGGGACAAGTTGCCCCTCAGCAGCCTATAAAATGGAGAGTGCAGTGACAGGGCTTTCTATGATTCTATAACTGTGACTCAAATGGCCCAAATAGAAGCTCATGGCCTGGAGGAGCCTTGCTGGAGTTAGAGGCATTGGCATACACCTACCTCATCCTGGGGAAAGGTGGAAATCTTCTGTGCAGCATTGTTTGATCTCACTGAAGTTTACAGAGAGGTATATAGAGAGTCAGCCGGGGACATCTGCTCCACTCCTGCCAAGCTGCTTCATTAGTAACTTTCTGAGGGGATACTGCATTCTGAGGACAGCATGCATGAAAGCATGCACATTTATCAGATGAGAAATTATTGTAGGGGCTTCACGTATGAGCATGCATATCCACTGCCAGGGTAAGAATTGTTAGGGTTTACAAGAAAAGCCCCTGATGGCTACCTAAATGACAGTTCCTCTTTACTGGCTCTCACCCTAGGGAAAGGGAATGAGTGGCCGACTGGTCAGTGGTTGGCAGGCAGAAGGGAGAAGCACACAATAAAAAAGACAAAAATTGAAGCTGAAAACATTTCTGTTTTTTTTTTTTTTTTTTTTTTACAAAACTGTAGTTTGATAAACAGTAGCAAACACCCTAGCCCAAAGGTTCCTAGAATTTATAAACTCAAATGCTATGGAACAACTTGTTACCACTCCCACAAGAGGGGAAAACATACTGGACCTGATCATCACCAACATGGGGACTCTATGCTCCAGACCAGAAGTGTATCCCTCACTGGTAAGATCAGACCATAAACTAATCTCACTGGATATTCACATCCCGACTCCACCCCCTGCCCTGAAAACCACAGTGAAAAACTTCTCTAAAGCAAATTTCACACTCCTCAAAACCGAGGTGGAATCCTTCAAAGCCCCCGGGCCTGTGGAAAATACTGCCCAGACTGCAGAATCCTTTATAAACGCATTCTATGAACACCTTCAGGAATGCATGGATCATGCAATCCCAAATAAAACCAAGGCCCAATCCTCCAAAGGCAGACGTGCTGTCTGGTGTACCCCAGCCATAAACAAACTATACAATAGAAGGAGGAAGCTACTACATGATAGAGCAAAATCCCAAAAAGGGAAGGCATCTCTGATCAGTATTAGCAAAAAACTACGGGCACTCATAAAATCGTCTAAGGCCAGCTTCGAGAGAAAAATTGCACAGGGCACTAAGGATAATCACAAGGCTTTCTTTAGTTATGTTAGGAACCTGGGTGGGAATTCCCAGATATGCTCAGAATTGGTCCAGAATGACAAAAAATACACCAAACCCACAGACATTGCCAACATCCTAGCTGACAGGTTCAGCGCAAACTTCTCCCTCCCCTCCCCACCAAAAGGGCAAATATCTATCTCAGCAGAGTGCTGCCCCCCTGACATGTCAGATGCTCAGGTAAGAGCTGCCCTCTCCAAAGAAAAGACACAGCATCAGTGAGACCAGACGGTGTCCTGGGCTACGTCCTACATGAACTCCAAGAAGAGCTAAACCCAAACATAAAACTACTGTTCAATCTCAGCCTTACTACAGGATATGTACCCAAAGAGTGGCGTACAGCAACAGTGGTCCCTCTCCACAAAGGTGGTGCCTCAACGGATCCTGGAAACTCTCCCCATAAGCCTGACTAGCTTGGTCTGCAAAGCTATGGAAAGGATCATCATGGACCTCATACATAAAGATATTGGGGACCTACAGACACTGGATCCTACCCAGTTTGGCTTTGTTAAGGGCAGATCCTGCCTCTTAAAACAGGTTGATTTCTTTGAAACAGTCACCAAGGCCATTGACGAGGGGAAGGTGGTCCACACAGCCTACCTGGACCTCGCAAAAGCCTTCCATACAATACCCCACTTGGGCATTATAGATAAGCTCACCAGCTTAAATATAAACCCCTATGTCACAAGATGGGTTGCAAACTGGCTCAAGGACAGAACCCACATGGTTAGAATTGCTGGAGCCATGTCAGACTCCAAACCAGTTACAAGTGGCATCCCACAAGGCTCAGTCCTGGGACCTCTCTTGTTCGGTAAATATTTCTCGGAGGTACAGGCCAACACAGAAGGACTGTGGCTGACCAAGTTTGCAGATGACTGCAAACTGGGCACCATAATCGACTCTCTAGCCGACACAAGCATCCTCCAAAAGGGCCTCATAGAAACAGACAACTAGTGCCACAGCCATGGCCTCAAGCTAAACGCCAAAAAGTGTATAGTCATCCCCTTTGGCAAAAACAAAGTGCCCACAAATTAGCATATAGGTGGTAATCCATTAAGTACAGAAGAAATAATTAGGGATCTGGGGACCCAAGTTGATAGCAATCTCTCATTTGGCAACCACGTGGCCAAAGTGGTTAGAAAAACATTTTATATAGCCCACCTAATCATGAAGGGATTCACATCTAGATCAGGGGAGGTCATCATGCCTCTTTACTCATCCCTCATCAGGCCCATAATTGAGTACAATGCCCCTTTTGGGATGTACCTTACCAGACACCTGCAGCAACTGGAAAGACCTCAAAAGTACCTCACCAAGAGGATCAAAGGGCTCAAACAGATGCCATATGCTGCCCGGTTAAAGAAACTCCAGCTCTACTCAGCGGCATACCGCCTGCTCAGAGGCGATCTGTGCCTGATGTATAAAGCCATGTCCAACCCAGAATTAATGGACATGCTGCACCTCAGAAAATCCAAATCCCATCGAGCTACGTGCTCGAGAGACTTGAACCTCAGCACTGAAATAAATAGGACATGCTGGAGGGACAGATTCATAACCCAGAGGTTCCCTTCACTCTGGAATAAAATCCCAGTCCAGGTTAGGCAGAGTCCCTCATTGACTCTCTTCAAGAGGAATCTTGATGAGTGGATGGAAGATCGTAGGTTTACCCCAGGTATCACTTCTGTGTTACTGTTAGACAGAGGCACAGTATACTAACCTCGAAATAGGGCATAGCAAAATTCATTTAAAATGGGTGGTGAAAGCCAAACACACTCTGGCTAGACTTATAAATGCCCTAGGGCAGATAGCCTAGTATGAACCTATGAACCAATAAAACTGACTTGTGCTAATACTTGTCTAATACCATACAGACAAGTAAGCAGTGTGAGAATGAAACATAGAAAGTGAGCAGAATAATGCAATATTTGAGGGCAAAAATCTGCAGGAGAAAAATGTGATCTTTATTTTATCATGTGTACAGAAGGTTTGCAATCCCCATTTTAGTCCTATGCTGCTAATAAGTGCACTTCTGGAAAACTCATTTTAATATCAGGAACAAAAAAAAAAAAAGAATAACTCTGAATATGGAGGAAATAAGATACACAAGTCTGCATCAGAAATCACAGTTAAGGCTTTCTAAAAGCACTTTATATATATATATATATAATGCTGGGGAAAGAGGTAGGAGGACAAGAAGGTCAAGAAAATCAAAACAGTAACACTTTTATACCAGCGAGTTACGTAAAAATGAGCGAATCAAATTTTTATACCCAAGACAAATTCTGATACTCTTGTCCAAAAAATTCAACTCATCATCTAATACCACATCCCTCTAAGGTTATACAAAAGCATACTTACCTGCCCTTGCCCAACTAGCAGCACACACATCTCTTACCTACAACTTTAGACTAATACATATTACATCAACTGGTGAGGCCAGACAACAAAATAATGCTTAGAAATAAGCAAATAGTTTATGTTTCAAACATTGTGTGCTCATGATAACATTAATTAGCAATAGTGTTGTCTTGTAGCAGTCAACAATATGTTTTCTAGAAGATTCACGACAGGGAATCACATGGCGGTGTAAACCTTGGCTTTAGATGATTATCATTGGTGAAGTGAGACCCGACCCCATCTGTAAAAATGGGAAAAGGGGTTGTGGATGTATGGATGGATGGTTGAACAGGCAAAAACTTATGCCAGACGAGGCTGGCATTTCACAAACAGTACTTGCATCTCCAAAGGTGTGCCCCCACACTTCAAAATGCAAACATTCTATAGACAGTGTTATAGTGAAGAATAAAATGAAGCCATCAACAATGGGGAAATGGATGTGAGGTGGCACTACAATAAAGAATGAGGTAGCAAAGTTATAATTGCTTGCATTGTTGAAAGATGCAGCCAGAGTGTTTATACATATTATTATATGAATAATGGCATTCATTTGAAGCTTTATATACAAACTACAGAAACCTAAGAAAAATGCTGCATCTCAGTCTTCTGATGATTGTAAGAAATCTTGTGTTCTCATGATGGATCACTATGCTTCATCTAACTAACTCAGCTAATGCAGATCAGTATACATCAGTGAGGTTAATATGCTATGAATCATTTAAGGAAGCTGCAGCTGGTAGCACATACATTCCTGTTCACTACCCACAAACATGGTAGGACTAACCTCAAACCACACACATGTACGCATGCACACTTACTCAAATGAGCAAATACTCAACTAATCTGTACAAATAAGCCCAAAAGTTGGAAAATCCTACACAGACATGGAAATAACTGCCCATCCCAAACCACAGTTGTAGTTGGAAGCTCAGCCAATACACAGATACATTCCAGTACTGCACAACATTATACCCCTTAAGGAAAAATGCAATAGAAGCAGTGGCGGCTGCTGACTTCAAATTGAAGGGGGGGCTGCAGGAGCAGATGAATGGGTGGAGCCAATTGGGAAGGGGTGTGGCAAACTAGAGAGGGGTGGAGCTATGCTCAAAACCACAACAACTGGAACTTTAATTAAATACGCTGCCCTCGGTGCCAGTCATTACGAGAGTCCAATCAAGGCAAAATGAAGTGTTGAAGAAAAAATATTTCAATGCATTGGCTACATGACAACTTACTTAATATCTAGATGAAAACACAAAGGTTGTGAGGCATGAAAAAATAAATTATTTTTTAAATGCATTACTGGAATGCCAGTCAAAATCAAGTATAAAAAAACAAAACAAGCAGCACTCAACTCAAACCACTTCTCCTTGCACTGCAGTTCTAATTTTAATTTATATTCAGCTTTATAAAATTACCAAGTAACATGGTGAAAATAGCAATCTCTGTGATACCCGCACTTGTAAAAATGTTTCTTATCCAAAAACTACCTGCTGCCTGACAACAACTATCTACTTTTTTCATGGGGAAGGCATGATCAAAGTAAAAAATGAACAGTTAACAAGAAACAAGCTCAAGATAAATTGCTTAAAGGATTACTGCACAAGTTATGGACCACACATGATAGATTGGTATTCTGTTTAGTTTACGAGTAAAGCCTGCAAGGATGACTGCAAGTCTCCAGCAAATGTAATGAGCTTCTGAAAAAACTGAAATACTGTCCTTTATTACAAATACTTTCATATGTATTTCAATACCTAAGGCTTATACGTTATCTAGTTAAGTAAATATTCTCTGCATGGCAATAACGAAAAGGCTTTCAATGTTGGTAATTCTTTAACAGTATGCTTATTAAAGCTTACTAGCATCTTACAATCTCCAACAAGCTTACCTGATGGTCATTAAAGCATTGCTACTTAAACACAGGCAGCAAGGCACTGCAACAGCATGCATTTTCTGAATAATAAGAAGCTTAAATCAACAGTATAAAAATCTGACAGAAAACCAGAACATTCTGCAAAATCAAGGACAGATGAAAAGCCACTGTAGTACTTGTATCTACATTGGATGGGGGATACTCTGCACACTTACACTGCATAACTGCTCCTTGCCTTGCTTGGACACATCCAGAGTCACTACATGGGGGAGCGGGGTGCAACACGTATGTCACAATTTGAAATGTCTCTGGCTAACGGTGATGGCTCTGACAGTCATACCTCTCAACCTCAGAGCAAGAAATCTGGACAAAGCCATACATAGAAATGGGACACAGGCCCAAAAATAAGGACAATTTTTAAATATTGCTCTTATAAACTTAAAAAGATAATAGAATATTAGTAGGCCTTGCATTAGTATGAATTTTCTGAAGGGTATGAAATCTGAAAATCTGAAACTCAAATGTCTGCCATTATTTTCTAACTTCAATCTTTAATGATTTGCCACTAATTTGCTAGAAAAAACACAATTTTATGAAAAGAAGGCCGAAAATGTGATGTAAAAATATAAAATTGCCACACAATATAGCTGGGAACCTGTCAAAGAAGGGACACCTTTTTAATATTAGCACTGTTAACTTGAGCAGCTGACAAAATAAGAGGATCTGCATGCATTTCTGAAATAAGAGGATCTGCATGCATTTCTGAAATAAGAGGATCTGCATGCATTTCTGAAATAAAAGTAATCTATAACTTTGATCATTACAGTTATTTATAATTGTAAACCCTCCACATTTTCTTCCAAAATTGCCATTTTGCAGAGGGATTATTAGGGGGAGAGCAACATTTTGAGCCAAAATTGGGGACAGTTGAGAGGTTTGGATATTCCTAATTCTATAAAGTGATTTATTTGCACATACCTCTCAACCTCTTAATGCAGGAAATCTGGACAAGGCCAAATATATTCGGGAAACATACAAACAGTGCTAAAAATTGCTCTTGTATAAACTTAAGACAGTTGATAGTATAACAGATCTTGCTTTAGCATGCATTTTTCAGAAGGTTATGACGTCTGAAACTCAATGTCTGTCATTATTTAGTGACTTCATTCCTAAATGATTTGCCAGAAAACCACAAATTTTATGAGGAACAAACCAAAAATAAGAAGCAAAAATCTATTCATTCTGCAAAAAATCTGGACAGTTGAGAGGTATATTTCAGTCAGGGCTGCCCTTCCCCCTTCACAAAATCATGGTCGAATGGAGCTTCCCCCCTGCAGCCATTCTAATGTCCCATTCTTTGGTTATTTCGCCCTATTTACCATAAACACTGTAATGTACGTACTGCTTTACTTCTGCGATGATTTGGATTTCATTTGAGTTTTATTTGCATTTTACAGCACAAACACTAAGTAAGATATCTGTTAAACAAAGCAATGCTGTCTCAATGAAAATAGACTTAGCATTAAAACTTCTCTGCCCTTGAAACTCTAATTCATTGAAACCCACATTCAAAGATAAAGATTAACTTTGGGCTGTTTTCAAATCATAGGCCCCTTGAACACAAAACATACACATGCTCTTTGATACACCTTCCTGATTGTATTAAGTTATATTTGAGGGCATTTTAAATTTATTGTTCTGAACACTTTTCCAGTAAACAATGAAACAAAATGCATGCACCAATAATGACAAAACTGCCAATTCAGAACATTTCCATCATAAAAGTCTACTCAAACTTCTACAGTCCACCAGAGTTGAGAGGTATGATTTCCAAGCAAGAATCACCTTTTGAAGGTATTCTAGCCACCTTTACCTTCACGTCTGGAGCCACCTCCTGTTAAGTTATTGTAGCACGCACTGGAAGCCAAACAACATACTGCACTAGCCACCCAGCTGAAAACGTGTTTCGGTTCCCACTCAGTACATACAGCAACTTTCTTTAACACCATGTTCTACTTTTCTGTAATGAGCTATACGCTGTCATTGAGTTTCTCACGCTTCACCGTTTTCTGTAGATTAATGTTTCTGTCACCTGAAAGCCTATTTCTCTTGATCTTGTTTTATTATTTCTAGTATACCTATCTATGTAAATTAACATAGAGTGTGAGGTAGGTAGATTTAAACACACAAACAAACACACACACACACACACACACACACACACACACACACACACACACACACACACACACACACACACACACACACAATGCTTCTCTGAATGTTCTTTATTTAAAAACAAGTTGTTGATGTACCAGTGCTTTCATATCACACAAGAAATGTCTAAGAGGTTTAAGACAGACTGTATAGTGCAAAGAGATTGGGGATTAAAAAAGAAGACAACAACAAAGACCTGTGGTTAATTTCTAAAGACAAAATAGCCTAGCTCAGCTGTTCACAGAGACATTTTCATTATTCATCCGTGCATTCTCCAGGCACTTTGTATACTTGGGAGTAAATGGCCACTTCGGGTAGTTGACATCATTTTGTAAACATCCACACTGCTTAACTCTAGTCAGTTCTATCACTAGTAAATGCTTCATTATCTTTCTGCAAACTCGTTAGTTTGTCATTGGCAGCTCATTCTGAATACTAATACACAATAATCATCCCTTTCCCCAATGATGGCAAATAAAAAGTCCAGGAAAGCTATGCAAATAGTTTAAAGGGTACAAACTTACTTCTGTTAGCTGCAGATCCAGTGCGTCTGAAATGCTAAGTATGGTTGTTAAAATATTAACTATGCCCACAGTCCGAAACTTGTCTTTAAACCTCTCATTTTACAAAGTGAGGAAGATGCAAAACTTTTTTTGTAACTTGAAGCTGGTGTTGAGCTTTTTAAAAGTTCTTGACCAGCTGACTTTGACGTCAAAACACATGCCCCTCAGTACATTTAGGAAGGAAAAAAAGTTGCAGGCGTCACCCCCTATAATTATTTCTCAAAAGTCGCACTTCACTTAAATCTGTAGCTTCTTAGATGATTGTGAAAATATCGAGGACGTGTAAGATAGATAACATCTACCTGAGCCAGATGAAAACATAATTAGTGCCTTTGCTTACAACCACAAGAAAAAGTAATACCCAAGGGCAATGTTGTGGTACTGCATTAATACCGGTGCGCCAATTTTTTCTTCAGACCTTCATTTTGTACGAGTTAATGAAAGAAATGTCTTAAATGTAAGAACATGGTATTAAACATTAACGCAAAACCTATAAAAGTAGTTATTTTGTATGTTTATTTATGTTTCGCCCTGCAAAACCTGATGTTTGTACCAAAAATGTCCCACTTTGGGAATTTGAAAAGGTGGCAACCCTAAGTTGTTACTTACTTAATTCTGCACCTTCACTCTGTACTTTTCTTCTTCTTTCTTCTTGTTCTTCTGTTCTTCCTTCGTTCTCTAGCACAGGCTGCAGCACAGCTGACAAAATCCACCCAAAATAAAAACGTAAAATCCGAAAAAAAAAGTAAAAAGATCACGAAACAATCCACAAAGCAAGGAAAGCTGAAGCTCGAAGCTAACAACTGAACTGACTGATTCTCGCTCTTTTCCCAGCACATAAAGCCCGGGAAGAGAGCGACAACCAATCAGCAGCATTTAGCCCAGCAACTTAGCAAGCACGTCATGATGTGCCTGCAGACGTCGCAGTCCGAGCCCCTTCTAATTCTATGTGGTTTGGAACCGCAATGGACTTCTGGGCATCACAATGATGCCTTCATTACCCCTCCGGGCTGCAATCAAAACAAAAAAAAAAAAGAGATGTTTAAAACCGCCGCAGCCCGAGGCAGTTAAAGTGCGCACTGCGCATGCGCATACTTCCGAGTCGCGGACTCGGAAGTTTGTTTATAAAAAAAAAAGGTATTACGTATTTTTTTTTTTAAACACCTCTTGAAACTTTATTCTTTTTAGTTGAGGGGGCTGCAGTCCGGCAGTCCGATGCCACGAGCCGCCCCTGAATAGAAGTACACTAAACATGTGCTTCCTACTTCTTCCTCAATGTGCATGTGAAATACACCAGCTGAGAAGGAGTAATTCATCACAGAAACATCTATCAGAAGTAATAAAAGACATACATACCTGTAATATTCAGTTGCTGTCTGGTTCAATTATATTAGTTTTGATGTTGCAAGCAGTCTTCTACCATGATGGTTATCTATCCCTAATACATTCCTCAAATTTGTCTAAATTCATAATTCTTCCTTTCATAAAAAATCAACCATTTTTGTTATAAATATAGAACAAAAAAAATAAGCAATATAAAAAGATTGCACTAAACTCTCTTCCAACTTTTCCTTCTGACAGTAAGTTCTCAAATGAGACTAAAATCCTTTAGGAAGTTGGAATCAGGCCCCACCTATAAATCCTTCTGTACAACTACTCATAACACTGAAACTGTAATCCTTTCAGGGAGAAGCACTTGATAGCAAGGGAATCTCTCAGTCACACAGAGAGAACACTGTCTCCTCTGCCTCATTAAAATTAATGGACACATTTTCACCTCATTTCACACCTTTTGTGGAATTCTCTTTGCTACTGAAATGTTTTGAAGTAACTATTGAATTCTGACTTGTAGCCAACAATGATGAAACCACATTTGTAAAGCACTTCTTACTTATTAGGACTTTCTATACCACCAGGGCCAGTGCTAGTATTTTGGGGGGCCCCCAGCAAGGTTCAAGTTGGGGGCCCTGCTCAAGAGAACATCAAGCGTGACCACATTGCCATTGCACCCCCTTCCCTGTCAAGCTCATCCAGCACCATTTAACCACTAGTGTCACTACATTCAGATCATTAAGAATTGATGTGCCAAGCGACAGACTGGCATGTAGTACCAAGGTTACATTACGATAAACCCCTCTACTACAGTACAGTAGTTACTCCCAGGTTCACACACTGACTGGCACTTAGTACCAATGTTGCATTAAGACAAACCCCTGTACCACAGCAAGGTAGCTACTCACAGGTGCACACACACTGACTGGCATTTAGTGCCAATGTTACATTATGACAAACCCTGTACCACAGCAAGATAGCGACTCAGGTACACACACTGACTGGCATTTAGTACCAATGTTACATTCTGATAAACCCTTGTACCACAGCAAGGTTGCCACTCAGCTGCACACACGCACACCAAATGGCATTTAGTGCCAATGTTATATTATGGACAAATCCCTGTACCAAGGTAGCTACTCACAGTTGCAGACACTGACTGCGTATTCAACTGCCCAGATTTTCAAAGAATGTCCAGATGTGACTCTTGTTTGGTCTGTTCCTCAATTTGAGTTTTCTGGATTTTTGTGGCAAATCATTGAAGACTGAATTTATTAAATGACAGGCATTTCCGTTTAACTTCATATACCCTTCAGAACATGCATGGTAAGACATTTTATTCTAACATTTTCAGTTTATAAGAGCAATATTTAAGATTTGCCCAGATCTTTGGGGCTGGAACCCCATTATCTGTGGCTTTGTCCAGATTTAATGCCATGAGATCGAGATCTACAGCTGGCATTTAGTAGCAATGTTGTTACATTATGACGTCTCTGTACCACATCAAGGTAGCCGGTCCCAAAGAGGTACACAAAGACACCCACACTGACTCCCCACAAAGACAACCACACTGACTGGCATTTGGTAGCAATGTTGTTACATTATGAAAAGCCTCTGTACCGCATTAAGGTAGCCAGTCCCACAGAGGTACACAGACACAGACTCCCACAAAGACAGACTGATGCACACAGACACCGACACAGACTCCCACAAAGACAGACTGATGCACATAGACACCGACACAGACTGACCCACACGAATTGACACAGACACCCACACAAATTGACACAGACCCACACAGACTGATTCAAAAACAGACTCCCACACAGAGACAGGCTCCCTCACATAGGACAGAAGCACACTAAAACAGACACTTGCACAGACACCCACGTAGACTGAGACAATGACAGACTCCCACACAAAGACAAAGACTCCCACACAGACACACACAAAGACACAGACTCCCTCACTTAGGACAGAAGCACACTTGCACATGGGACAGACACCCACACATGATAAAGACTGCACTACAGCAAGACTGTACATTAACACCCACACAGACACAGGACAGAGGCACCCAAACCCACAAGTACAGAGACAAGACCAGGACAAATTTACTACAGAAATTACATAAACCCACACAAGATTAAGTCAGCGCTACCACAAAACAGAACAGACACCACTATCAAACACAAGACAATGAAAGCAATATAGCAAGACGTAAGCAGCATCAGATAAACTGACATCACTCAAGGCAATTCCTGACATGCAGAACAGTCACACTGCAGATGTACACAACACAGCTATGGGACACAGAAAAGACTGCAGACAACTTACAAGGGAAAGACATGGGGATTACAGAGACTGAGGCTGACTCAAACCCAAACAAACCCAAAAGAAAGCCATAGGGATTATGGAGCCTGAGGCAGACAGACTCAAACCCAAATAAACACACAAAAGAGACATTGGGATTACTGAGACTGAGGCAGACTTAAACCCATGCACAAGAGAGTAATGGGGATTAGTAAGTCTGAAACAGGCAGACTCAAACCCAGAGAGAAAAAGGTGAAGACCAGAGTGTCCTTCATCTTCCATATGCATTTACCTCTTCAGCTTCTGACTGCTGCCACTTGTCTGTTCTTCCTGCACTTCTGTCCTAGCCCCCCGATGAGTCCTGCCGCCCCCAACTGTCCTACCATCCTGACGAGTCCTGCCACTACTCTGCCACTCCCGTTGAGTCCTGCCACTCCCAACAAGTCCTTCCGCTCCCGATGAGTCCTGACACTCCTAGCTGCCTTTGCCTAACATCCTGTTAGTTCCGGCCTCATGTTCCTACCTGTAGGAGGTACGCAAACAAAAAGTGAATACACAGCATATGAGCCACACTAAGGTACTATCTGAAATTACTGTCTGACAGCATTATAAAAGATTACTGGAAAGGAAATATGAGCACATACCTAAACTACAGTTTTACTGGGATCTTACGAATTTTCCTCTGGGCAAATTCTTCAATGAGGCTGCCATGTGATACACTTTGTCCCACTTCATGCTCAATTGAGAGCACAGCTAGGCCTGAAAGTCTCTCCTGACTCATTGACAAATGCAGGTATGTCTTTATGAGCTTCAGCTTAGAAAAGCTGCATTCCAAAGTAGCCACTGTAATGGGTTCAGTCAAATAAATGCGCAGTGAAACATAAGTATTTATATATATGTCTTGCAAGTGGTTGTGAATAAGGAAATTTAACATTCGGTGATGATTCATTATCAATCATTCGAGAAAGGCTTTTAAGTTCGTGTCCAAGGTCAGAGTCATCAATATCACAGTGGCCACTTATCCTGTCAGTCAGTTGTTCTTTCAGAGCCTTACAGTGTTGCAGTAGTGCGTCTTCTGCAACATCACTCAAGGCTTTAATATTTGATAAAAACTCCAAAGGCCTTATCAAACTCTGAAAGCTGCTGAAACCAGTCAGTAAACAATTGGATTGTTGTGTCCAGCAACACATTGAAGAACTCTACACATAATTTTACTGTTGGATCCTGTACAGTCACATCTTCTCCTTCATAGTCAAAGAACCATTTTACTTTCTTCTGTCTCTTTTCTTGAAATATCGTGCCAACATCCAGTTCTTCCGCTATCTTGGAGGCTTCGCCCATGGCATGTTGAAATCCCCTTTCTTTGTAATTCTTTAGCAGGTCCATAGTGGATGCCAGCACTTTTGACACATGTCGAAATATCAACAGATGGACTCTGTAGAACTTTGCTTGAACGATTTATCTCTGTCAGCACATCATACCAAACCGCTAAACATACAATGAACTGGTATGACATAAGTTCTGAGCACAGTCCTCTTGTTTGTTGATATGTTGCAGCATCATTTGTACGTACTGCTTGCCCTATCTCCTGTAATGCCTCAATGACTCCCTTCAACTGAAATCTTCCTGCCTTGACAGAGTCTATCCTGCATTCCCAGCGAGTCTCTGACAATGGCTTCACAGTGACATGTGTGTGCCATTTTAAGATCTGCCATCGGCTTGTTGATGCTGAACAGATTATGTAAATGTTCTGCAGACATCCAAAGAATGACACTGCCTGTACTGATGAATATGCTCCATCACTATCTATAAGATTTAAATTATGGCAGGCACACGGCACATAAAAAGCACTTGAATTCATCTGTTTTATCCGGGCCTGCACTCCAGCGCGTTTCCCCTTCATGTTGCTGCCATTGTCGTATCCTTGTACTCGACAGTCATTAATGTCCAGTTGATGATTTTGAAGAGTCTGAAGAAGAGCTTCTGTAAGTTCTGCCCCAGTTGTGTCATTCACTGGTACAAATCCCAGAAAATATTCCTCAGCTGTGGCTGCAGTCTGTGAAATATCCACATACTGAACTACTTCAGCTGTGGCTGCAGTCTGTGAAATATCCACATACTGAACTACTACAGTCATTTGCTCTTGATTGCTGATGTTTGGCGTGCAATCAAGATTCACAGAAAAGTACCTAGCATCCTTCACCTTCCCTAGAATGATCCTTAAAATAGCATTTGCAATCAGCTGGATAACTTCATTATGTATGTCCTTCCCAAGATAGTGATCCATTACCTCTTTATTCCGAATACGACGATAGGTTCAGCCATGACAAAGTCATTGCCATAGGTGTCCAAGGCATCAGTTGTACCACGGAATGCAATGTTCCATTCTTCCAAGTACTGGACAACAGCAATAATGCATTCTAACACACCACGCCAGTGAGTTATCTCCTTTTCGACCACTGCTTGTCTCTTATCATCTATAGTCTGCCTACTCTTTATTCTGTTGTCCAGTTCCTTCCACTTCATCATGCATGCCATATGCTCTGGCGCTCGGTCATGGCTGTGTAAAGCTTTGGACATCTCTCTCCATGCTTTGTAACCACCTGACCTGAGAAGATGGTTAGAATGTCCAAACAATTTGCATGCAAAGCAAAACAGTGCATCCTTTGAGACCGAATATGTCAGCCAAGTGCATTTTGCTCTTTCTTCATTAGGCAGCACATGAAAATAGCTCTCAGATGAAAATCTTCTTTTCTGCTCATTGACTGGGAACTGTGGTAACACCACTTGCACAGGTCCATGCTGAATGGCAGCTACCCTAAACTCATCCCTAATCAAGTCTGGCCAAGTCCCTAGATCCTCCAAAGATGTACCTGACACTCCATGCAAGTCATAGGCCACATCTGTCACTACAGAAGTATGGGCTCCTTCTGTATCAAAGTCTGGTGATTTGCTGCCATGCTTTCACCCATGGTAATGGCTGTATGTTCACAGGAGGTAGCCTGTGGTGCAGCCACAAGAGAGTGGTCACTTTCTAGTGAAAGGATGCTGGCCTTACAGTGGTCAGACTGTAATGCAGAACCATTGAGTTGTCCTGAAGGCAGACTTTTTCCTGAATCTCCCCTCTCCAATGAGTCACAGAAAAATTTCATAATGGAACCCTGTCTCTTTCCGTTCTCATTCCTCTGCTGCTGAAGCTTTCTTTTTGCTGCTCTTGACAAATATGTATGCTTCATCTCTAACTGGGAATGGAAGTAAAACAGAATTACTACACATGCAGTCCTTTTGTCATACTGTTATTAAAATTGCCCAATGACTTGCATTGACATCAGTCACTATTGCACTGCAGGTAGAAAGACTGATAAATGACTAACCGGTAGGCACAAACAAGTAATGAGAGGCCCAGGTTACAGTTTCATGTTAAATATCTAACACTAGAGGTGAACTTCAGCTTTTTCTACACAATTCTTCCCCTGTCATCCCCCTAAACATGTGAAGAGGCCACAAATGATGCAAAAGATTGATATTACAAGCTCTCAGACTAAAGTCTGAAAGAACTAATGACTAGGAGAGGCACAAGTTTGAAGGGGAACACACCAAATTGAGGCAAGACAAATGTTACAGTACAATACTGACTACACATGCCCGCTACCTCTCAATCTCTTAGCAAACTTGAACAAACCAAAATCATTGGTTGAACAAATGAGTGAAATCATGGATTTGCTAGAAAACCTCATTTGTGAGGGATGTAGAAGTGGCACACAGATTGGGAGATGGGCATTCCCACAACCCCTCTTAGCACAGTATCCGTGCACAAAAATCCAGGGAATGTACCTTGCATTACGTGGAGAGTATGAAACAAGAAGTCCATTTCTGTTAGTAGCCTCAGCCTCCACATTGTGCTATGCAATCATTTTGAGAGAGAACAGGCCAAAAACCAAAAACATCTGGACACAATTCTCATCAACCTCCTAAACTGTCAACATAATTCAGACAGCCAAAAAACTTAGATAGCAGAGCAGTGTTTGCAGTAGCATGCATTAAGGACATCAGTACATTCTATGGAATTCTTAACCCCCCCCCCCGTCTCGCTACAATTTTGGATGAAGTGAAAACAAAATTAACAATGTGCTTATACAGTCTGTGACCCCCCCATTACAAAAAAAAAAAACTCCAGGCAAACAATGGACACTGCAACATTCTCACAGGTCCTAACCACACTCCCAAACTTTCAATACAATAGCTATGAACGACGAAAAAATTGAAGTCATTGCAACAAGGCATATCAAGGACAATTAAACAGCACTATAAACAGATAGCAGAACAATGTTTGCATTAGCAGGCATTAAGATATCAGTACATCCTGTGGAATTCTTAACCCCCCCATTCTGGATGAAGTGAAAACAAAAAAGCGTAGCATAAACAATGTGCTTACAGTCCATGACCCCTATTAAAAATACTCCAAGCAAACGATGGACACTGCAACATTCTCACAGGCCCTAACCACACTCCAAACCTTTCAACACAATAAGTACGGACAACGAAAAAAGTTAAGCCATTGCATCAGTAGTACATTGTTGGTAAACACAATAGTAGCGTAACAGGGTTTGCATTAGTATACATTCAAGCATCTACACCTTCTACAACATTCTCACAGCTGCTAACTACCCTCCCAACATTAGGCATGGTAAACAATGTAGAAGTTCAACCTCCAAAGAGCATAATTCAAACAGCCAATAATAACTGCAGAACAAGGCGTAACATCAGGGATAGTTAAACAGTACTATAAACCTGGACAGCAGAATAGTGTTTACATTAGCATGTATTAAGATATAATGCCCGATCAACTTCCAAAAAGCATAATTCAAACAGCCAATAATAACTGCAGAACAAGGTGTAACACCAGGGATATTTAAACAGTACTATAAACCTGGACAGCAGAACAGTGTTTACATTAGCATGTATTAAGATATAAGGCCCCATCAACCTCCAAATAACATAATTCAAGCAGCTAAAAATAACTGCAGAACAAGCTGTAACACCAGGGATATTTAAACAGTACTATAACCCTGGACAGCAGAACAGTGTTTGCATTAGCATGCATTAAGATATCAGTACATTCTGTGGAATTCTCACCCCCCCCAACCGATGCACAATAATCCTGGATAAAGTGAAACCCAAAAACATAGGCATAGCATTAACAATGTCCTTATACAGTATGTGACCCCCATTGAAAAAGCTCCAGGCAAACATTGAACACTGCAACATTCTCACAGGCCCTAACCGCACTCCCAAACTTTCAACACATTAACTATGGACAACAAAAAAGTTGTCATTGCATCAGTGAGTAGAACATTGCAATTATATGCAATAGTAGTGTAATAGGGTTTGCATTAGTATACATTCAAAACATCTATGCCTTCAGCAGCAACATTCTCACAGCTGCAAACTACCCTCCCAACATTAGGCATTTTAAGCAACTTGCAGGCCTCATCAACCTCCTAACCTCTCAGCACAATTCAAACAGCCAAAAAAAAAACTACAGAACAAGGTGTAACATCAAGGATAGTGTAAAAGAGTACTATAAACCTAGATAGCAGAACAGTGTTTGACAAAAGAGTAAAAAAACTCAAAACCTACTGCAAATTCAGTTGACAATCTACCAGCAGTTTCAAAAAATAGCAGCTGAAGCCAGTTCTTATCCTGAATACTTAAAAGATCCATTACTGAGCAGTACACATCCCAGCCATCTGGAAAATGTACATTATACCCTTGCACAAAGGTGGAAACTTGACAGAACTTAAATTATAGGCCAAGAGCAATTCTTCCCTCACTACCTGAACTCCTAGAGGAATGCATTCATTCTCAACCAATAATTTACTTGCCAAATCCCAACACGGCTTCAGGCCTCATGCTGCAACTGCCCTCCTCAGTTATACCAACACCATCAATTTGCAAATGATGGTATCTGGCTTTCTCAATTTGTTAAAGGCCTTTGTCAGAGTCTCTCAGCAAACTACTAACTACTCTCGCCAACCTTAATCGGATCCCCCTAGCCCTCCACTGGCTCCAAAGCTACCCAACAGGTCATAAACAGCCATAAAATGTTTCCAGTATCTTCCCCCCTCTACTTCCACTCACATTAGGAGTCTCACAAGGCTACATCCTTGATTCACTTCAATTTAGTGGATTATCAACCTCAATACCGCCACATCCCTAGCACTCACAATCCAATATGCTGACATTGATACACTTGTGTTACGTCTACCAGGCAACAGATCATGTCCCAACCCAGGCTGAAATAAGCTAATCTTCACCACTTACCCCATACACCTAAGACTATTGACTTAGACAGCAGCATCTCACAAGAATGCCCACCTATCCCAGCTCTAGCCAACTACAATATCCTTCTCTTTCCCATTATTTATCTCCCCTCCTTTTCGTCACCCCTATCCATTCTGTCTACCTTTTACATATACAGCATAGATACTGCCAAAACAAAATCCTCTTGCCCCAAATAACTAACTTACACACTCTCCTAACCAATGGGCAATCAAAATTAAATGTATATTACATTTCACATTCCCTTATATTGTCCCTCGTATAAACAGATAAACCAAACTTATTTTACATATTTCTAGCACCTGTGTACTAAAAAGCATTTCTCCCTGGGCCTCCACTGAAAATGGGTTCTATCCCAGTCAGACTGTCCATTAAACAAATGTAAAATAAGTAAAGTAAAACTGGTATAACCACAGCCCCCCCCCCCCATCCTCTTAGCACAAGAATTCTACAGAAAAGCAAATTAAAACTGATTAAACCAGTCCCCACCTCCCCAGTCCTCATAGCACAAGAACACCACACAAGTGAAAAACTGTTAAAACCTCAGCTCCTCACCCCTCTTCCTCTTACCACCAGAGCACAAACATAAAATAAAACTGGTACAACCACAACTTGACCCCCCCCACACCCTCTTAGCACAAAAAATCTACACAAAACCAATGTAAAACTGGTGCAACCACAACTCTCCCATCCTCTTAACACAAAAACTCTACACAAAACCAATATAAAACTGGTACAACCACAGCCCTCCCATCCTGTTAGCACAAAAACTCTACACAAAACCAAAATAAAACTAGTACAACCGCAGCCCTCCCATCTTCTTAGCACAAAAACTCTACACAAAACCAAAATAACACTAGTACAACCACAGTCCCAGAATAAAACTGGTACAACTACAGCCCTCACCCCCAAACCTCTTAGCACAAAAGCTCTACACAAAACCAAAATAGAACTAGTGCAACCATAGCCCTCACCCCCTTAAACTTCTTAGCACAAGAAATATGCACAAAAAACAATCACCCCCCCACAAAAAATAAAGTTAAAACTAAACCCAAAAACTTAACTTCTATGCTTTCTACAGAAGGCTGCTTCCAATACTCTGCCCCCTCTTCATGACTGAAGGCTCACCTGCTCTGCTTGCCTTCCTCAGACCACTCAGTCCCTTTGAAGTTGCCCTTAAAAGGACAGTTTGTCAGACTTTTTGAGAAGTTGCCCTTAGAAGGACAGTTTAAAAAGAGTAGAATCCAAAGACCACGACCACTGCAAAGGCTTGATCCACCGCTGATCCATTCCTGATGTAGTCCGTCCTCATGCTGGTCCAAACCCGGCTCGATCTCCGCACTCTGCTGCTGCTAAGGAACACTCCTCTGTTTAAAAACAAGAGAAGTGATCCTTATTAGCTGCAGGTGCCTTTTTAAAGGCAGTTTGTGCAGGAAGTGATTTGCAAGGACCAATCAGGTCCTTGCTTCATCACTTCCTACTTAAAAAAATAAAAAAAAAACAAGGACTTAGTTCACAGGCTGCTGTAGCCAAGCAGATCCCTTGTTTCAGTGAGCGGACCTGATTGAGTGCAGCTTGCCAGCGAATCAAAAAAAAAAAATGGAAACACAGTTTTGGTTTTCGCAGTGATGGCAGGGTCCAGGAAGCCAGACTATACAGACGTCCATGAGGAGCCGAGCCGAAGAAGAGCAATGCTGGTTGGAGCAACCAGTGGCTGCTGAATGGGGGCCCTCATTTGCAGTGAAGTAATCGGGGGCTCCCCGGGTGCCTAACACCGGCTATGTATACCACATATTATAGCATTTAGTAAGAATATCAGGATTTGCCATTACTTGTATAGATTTTACTTAGCATATAAGTATAAGTACAAAATGTTAGTTAAAATGTAGTTAATGGTTTAACTCACAAAAGCTGTGTGTTTTTGTGAATACTAAGCTAAAAAAAGTTCATAAAATTTTGAAATCATACTGGATGTTAGCACTAGATGTATAAGGTAAATGGCAGCCTCAACAGATATCTTAAAAATATATTTCACTATGTTCCATATAGTTGACTGTGTGGTCGCCATATTCCTCTTAACCTCTTAGTGCTAGAAATCTGGACAGAGCCTAGAATGGTTGGGGGAACAAAGGCCCAAAAATAGACACAGATTTTAAATATTGCTCTTATAAACTCAAACTGTCTGTCATTATCATGTAATTTCAGTCCTCAGTGATTTCACAGAAAATCACAAATTTTACAAAAATAAAAGGGAAAACTCTGAAAATCTGAACAGTTAAGAGGTATGGTAGTCACTGACCATCAGTGGCAGATGACAAATAATGAAAAGAGGAGTGCAACCATTCATCTTTACTGAGATGTTCTAATTCTTATTATCTATGAATGAATTTACTAGAGTTGACGCATGCATAGTGATCAGGGAGTCAGTATTGGTTTTCATTCCAGAATCACCTAAACTTGAGGGTCTCTTTTAGCAAATGTATATATTTCAGTTAGCAGAAAGTAAGCACCACAAACAAATGAACAACAAATGATTAATCCTCAATGTCCATAGGTTCGTAGGAGGTTACTAGGCTAATGGGTAGTTGAAGTCACCCAGAATCAGAATAAAGGGTTGAATCTTGATAGATTTGAGCAGGTCAAGATAGACGGATTTATTGGAAAGGCTCACCCAGACTCTGCTACACTTTGCTGTGAGGGAAAGGTTGGTTTGCTTTTTATTTGTTGTATTTTGTATTAGTTTATTGCCTTTTTATATTTTGAGTGCTGTGATTTGTTTTCTTTACCTTGTGTTTTGCTTGTGTTCTGATTTTAACTGCATATTAAAACTTCAAAAGCACCCACAGCTCTGTCTCTTGTGAGTCAGGCAGAAATTAGAACTGATCAATTAAGGACTCATACATAAGACAGAAGAGGTCAATTAAGGTTAATCATTTGTGAATTGAGGGGGTGGAGCTAGGAACTAAACCTTCTATTGAAGGGGTAAAATAAAACATTTCAGAGCTTTATTGGAAAGGCTGGCCCAGACTCTGCTACACTTTGCTGTGAGGGAAAGGTTGGTTTGCTTTTTGTATTAATTTATTGCCTTTTTATATTTTGAGTGCTGTGATTTGTTTTCTTTACCTTGTGTTTTGCTTGTGTTCTGATTTTAACTGCATATTAAAACTTCAAAAGACCCCACAGCTCTGTCTCTTGTGAGTCAGGCAGAAATTAGAACCGATCAATTAAGAACTCATACATAAGACAGAAGAGGTCACTTAAGGTTAATCATTGTGAACTGAGGGGGTGGAGCTAGGAACTAAACTTTCTATTTAAGGGGTAAAATAAAACATTTCAGAGCTTTATTGGAAAGGCTCATCCAGACTCTACTACACTTTGCTGTGAGGGAAAGGTTGGTTTGCTTTTTATTTGTTGTATTTTGTCTTAGTTTGTTGCCTTTTTATATTTTGAGTGCTGTGATTTGTTTTCTTTACCTTGTGTTTTGCTTTCAACTGCATATTAAAACTTCAAAATACCCCACAGCTCTGTCTCTTGTGAGTCAGGCAGAAACTAGCACTGATCAATTAAGGACTCATACATAAGACAGCAGAGGTCACTTAACGTTAATCATTTGTGAATTGAGGGGGTGGAGCTAGGAACTAAACCTTCTATTTAAGGGGTAAAATAAAACATTTCAGAGCTTTATTGGAAAGGCTCACCCAGACTCTGCTACACTTTGCTGTGAGGGAAAGGTTGGTTTTCTTTTTATTTGTTGTATTTTGTATTAGTTTATTGCCTTTTTATATTTTGAGTGCTGTGATTTGTTTTCTTTACCTTGTGTTTTGCTTGTGTTCTGCTTTTAACTGCATATTAAAACTTCAAAAGAGCCCACAGCTCTGTATCTTGTGAGTCAGGCAGAAATCAGAACTGATCAATTAAGGACTCATACATAAGACAGAAGAGGTCAATTAAGGTTAATCATTTGTGAACTGAGGGGGTGGAGCTAGGAACTAAACCTTCTATTTAAGGGGTAAAATAAAACATTTCAGAGCTTTATTGGAAAGACTCGCCCAGACTCTGCTACACTTTGCTGTGAGGGAAAGGTTGGTTTGCTTTTTGTATTAATTTATTGCCTTTTTATATTTTGAGTGCTGTGATTTGTTTTCTTTACCTTGTGTTTTGCTTGTGTTCTGCTTTTAACTGCATATTAAGTCTTCAAAAGACCCCACAGCTTGTGAGTCAGGCAGAAATTTTCCCCCACCCTCCTACCCTGTCACTGTTGTGTTCTTAAATACCGCTCTAGTTGTCTGCCTCTTATGTTAATTTGACCATATATCTCATTTCCTCTCTGCTTTCACTGGCTTGTGTGAGTAAGTACTAAATTATCATTTTGTGAAATCACCCCCCCTTCAACTAATTAAATTTATTGGCCATTCTACTGTATTCCATAGTACCGGAATACAAAAGTGATCACCCCCTTTCAGTCTATCTTGCTGTTTTAAAAATAGTAACTCTCCACTAAAACTTAACTTTTTAGACAAGTAAAACTTAAGTTACCTACTTTCACATCTAACTTCTCTAGTGCACGCTGCAGTGTTTAGGATAAACCTTTTTTTTTTCATCTTGCCTTTAAGCATCTCTGTGACTAGCACTTGCTCTAATACCTGCTGGAAAGCACTAGGAAGCCTTAAACTGATACAATCACTCAACTCTCCTTATTAATAAGGAGAAATTAATCATAGGCATTAAACAGCCTATAATTGCAATGTACCTTGCTAAGTTAAGAGAAAACAGCTCCTGTAGTTTAAAAAAAAAACACCAAATCAGGCATGTCCAACAGTCAGCTTCCGTTGATTTCTCCTGTCCACCTGGTAAATCTGGGCATACTGGGGCAATGCAGCAATTGCCTCATGTACACAGACAACCCTCTCCTCCTATCACCCAACACTACAACCTGTGAGAGATGCACTTACATAGCCAAACCGGAAGCAAAGCTCATTTCACTCAAGATTGTGCTAGACAGTCAAGAGGAAAAGGTTAACACCTACACTACACCTCAAGCAACACATAGCCCTTCTAAACTTACACCAACACCCACACATAGCAACACTAAATCCACATATGCGGACGTCCTTAACTGTAACCTGCACAAGCAACAAGGACCTCAAAAGCTAAAATGCAAACAAATACCAATCACAACCAAAGTGTCACATAGCTCACAACACCAGTGTGCCACCCAGCAACAGCCCCTAAGGCAAGACAACGTACCTAACATTTTAGTTATAGGTGACTCTATAGTCAGGCATACTGATGTCCCACTAACCAGGCTGATCAGGGAGAAATTTAAAGTGAGCTGCCTGTCGGGTGCCAGGATCCGCCACATAACTCATGCACTCAAGTCACTCCACAACAAGTACAAATATGAATCTGTCATTGTTCATAGGTTGATACTAGGCTATCTGCCCTAGGGCATTTATAAGCCTAACCAGAGTGTGTTTGGCTTTCGCCATCCTTTTAGATTAGTTGACTGTGCCTCTGTATAGTAGGTCACAGAAGATAGCCCTTTTAAGGTTAGTTTACTGTGCCTCTGTCTAGTAGGGACACAGACGAGATCCCAGGGGTAAACCTACAATATCCCATCCACTCATCAAGATTTCTCTTGAAGAGGGTCATTGAGGGGTTCTGCCTAACATGGATTGGGATTTTGTTCCAGAGTGAGGGGAGCCTCTGGGATATGAATCTGTCCCTCCAGCATGTCCTATTTATTTCTGTGCTGAGGTTTAAGTCCCTGGAGCAATGTAGCTCTAAGGAATTTGGATTTCCTGAGGTGGAGCATGTCCATTAATTCTGGTTTGGACATGGCTTTATGCGTCAGGCACAGATCGCCTCTGAGTAGGCGGTAAGCAACTGAGTAGAGCTGGAGTTTCCTTAGCCTAACTGCGTAGGGCATCTGTTTGAATCCCTTGATCCTCTTGGTGAGGTACTTTTGGGGTCTTTCCAGTTGCTGCAGGTGTCGGGTAAAGTACATCCCAAATGGGGCATTGTATTCAATTGTGGGCCTGATGAGTAGAGTGGCACAATGACCTCTCTTGATCTAGATGTGAACCCTTTCGTGATAAGGTGGGCTGTATAAAAGGT
The DNA here is from genome assembly GCF_019279795.1 of Protopterus annectens. Lineage (NCBI taxonomy): Eukaryota > Metazoa > Chordata > Ceratodontiformes > Protopteridae > Protopterus > Protopterus annectens. Next base: position 508,748,432 of record NC_056738.1, read on the forward strand.
CTTTCTAACCACTTTGGAAACGTGATTGTCAAAGGAGAGATTGCTATCTCCTTGGGTCCCCAAATCCCTAATTACTTCTTTCGTACTTAATGGATTACCACCTATGTGGTAATTTGTGGGCACTTTGTTTTTCCCCAAAGGGGCTGACTATGCACTTTTTGGCATTTAGCTTTAGGCCATGGCTCTGGCACCAGTTATCCGTCTCTGTGAGACCCTTTTGGAGGATGCTTGTGTCAGTTGGCGAGTCAATTATGGCACCCAGTTTGCAGTCATCTGTGAACTTGGTCAGCCATAGTCCACCCATGTTAGCCTGTACCTCAGAGAAATATATACTGAACAAGAGAAGTCCCAGGACTGAGCCTTGTCGGATGCCACTTGTAACTGGTTTAGAGTCTGACATGGCACCTGCAATTCTGACCATGTGGGTTCTATCCCTGAGCCAGTTTGAAACACATCTTGTGACATAGGGGTTGATATTTAAGCTGGTGAGCTTATTTATGATGCCCAAGTGGGGTATTGTGTCGAAGGCTTTTGTGAAGTCCAGGTAGGCTGTGTGGACTACCTTCCCTTCATCTATGGCCTTGGTGACTGTTTCAAAGAGGTCGACCAGGTTCAAGCAGCAAGATCTGCCCTTATCAAAGCCGAATTGGGTAGGATCCAGTGTTTGGAGGTTCCCACTGTCTTTGTTTATGAGTTCCATGATGATACGCTCCATAGCTTTGCAGACCAGGCTAGTCAGGCTTATAGGGCGATAGTTTCTGGGGTCCATTGTGGCACTACCTTTGTGGAGTGGGACCACTGTTGCTGTACACCATTCTTTGGGTACATATCCTACAGTAAGGCTCAGATTGAACAGTAACTTTATGTGAGGGTTCAGTTCTTCTCGGAGCTCGTGTAAGACGCAGCCCGGAACACCGTCCGATCCCATTGATGCTGTGTTTTTTGCTTTGGAGAGGGCAGCTCTCACCTGTGCATCTGTGATGTCAGGGAGGCTACACTCTGTTGGGATAGACATTTGCTCTTTTGGGGGGAAGGGGGGAGAAGTTTGAACTGAACCTGTCTGCCAGGATGTTGGCAATGTCTGTGGGTTCAGTGTATTTTTTGTCATTTTGCACTAACTCAGAGCATATCTGGAAGTTGCCACCCAGGTTCCTGACATAAGTAAAGAAGGCCTTATGATTATCTTTAGCATCTTGTGCAATTTTTCTTTCAAAGCTGGCCTTAGATGATTTTATGAGGGATTGTAGTTTCTTGCTAGTACTGATCAGAGATTCCTTCCTTTTTTGGGATTTTGCTGTATCATGTAGTAGCTTCCTCCTTCTGTTGTATAGCTTATTTATGACTGGGGTCCACCAGACAGGTCTCCTGCCTTTGGAGGAGTGAGTCTTGGTTTTATTTGGGATAGCATGATCCATGCATTCCTGTAGGTGTCCATAGAATGCATTTGTAAAGGATTCTGCGGTTTGGGCCGTATTTTCCACTGGCCCGGGGGCTTTGAAGGATTCCACCTCGGTTTTGAGAAGAGTGAAGTTTTCTTTTGAGAAGTTCTTAACCGTGGGTTCCTTGGCTGGGGGTGGGGACGGGATATGGATGTCCAGTGAGATTCATTTATGGTCAGATCTTACCAATGAGGGGTATACCTCTGGTATGGAACATAGAGTCCCCATGTTGGTGATGATCAGGTCCAATATGTTTTCCCCTCTTGTGGGAGTGGTGACCAGTTGTTCTGTAGCATTTGAGTTTATAAATTCTAGGAATCATTGGGCGAGGGTGTTGGGGCTTGAGTAGTGCTCCCAGTCTATGTTTGGGTAGTTGAAGTCACCCAGTATGATGATGTTTGGAGAGACCTTCATATTCTCCAGTGTTTTCAGGAAAGCCGAGTGGGGTTCCTGAGTTTGGGAGGGTGGTCTGTAGCAGGCTACAAACTGAATAACAGTTTTGCCCACTGTTAGTTGCACATGGATGGTCTCCGATGCTTCGTGCAGTGTCACCTGGAGGTGTGGGTATCTTTGATGAATATCAATACTCCCCCTCCTTTTGTGGTTCGGTCTGAATTTTGGGGCCGAAAAGCATGGTATGAGGTATAACCTGGTAGTGCTGGGGTGCTCTCAGGAGCGTTGAACCAGGTTTCTGTTACTGCACAGATATCAATATTCTCCATACTGAGGAGAGCCTCGAGTGCGTGCATCTTGAGGTTTAGACTTCTAGCGTTGAGCAGCATTACCCTTAGTTTCTTTTTCCTTGTGTTGTCTATGGAGGTGGATTTGTCTTTTGAGCCTTGCCTAAAAAAGGCACTATGGGGGTGGCTAGAGCCTTAGCCATTATTCGAAAGCCCAGGGGTGACAGGTGCAAGCTGCCCCTAGTGAAGCATTGTGGCTTGTCGAGCATGTCATCCAAGGCTGACAGACACTGAATCCCCTTTGAATGACACCAATACTTTAGCCAGTTGTTAAAATTGATCATTTTGTCTTTATACTGTGGCATCATTCTTGGTGAGGGTAAGATGTTACTCAAGGTCAGGGTCATACCGGCCTGGGCTACATGATCAGAGAGCTTCTCTATGTCTCTTTTCATGTAGTCCAGGGAGGTACGTCTTAGGTCATTCACACCAGCATGGACAATGACAGAGTCATATTTGTACTTGCTTTGGAGTGACCTGAGTGCTTTTGTTATGTAGCAGATCCTGGCACCCGACAGGTAGCTTACAGTGACCTTCTCCTTGTTCAGCCTGGTGAGTGGGACGTCAGTGTGTCTGACAATAGAGTCACCTATTACAAGTGTATTAGGTGTGTTGTTTAGCCTTAAGGGCTGTGACTGTGTGGCACACTGACTCTGTGAACTATGTGATATGTGGGTATTGTTGTGGGGTAGCGGTTGCTTGGATGTCTGCTTTGGAGGTCTCTGCTGCTTGGGCAGATTTTTATTTATGGCCTCCGAGTATGTTTTTGTGTGTTTATGTGTTTGGTTTGCTGTGGCGATAGGTCTATGTGAGACTGGATTTGTGGTGTGTGTGGTTACCTTCTCCTCCTGACTGACTGCGCCAGTACTGGGTTGAGAGAACTCAGCCTCCAGTTTGGCTATATAGTTGCATCTCTCACATATATTTGAGCTTGTTGGGAGGAGGAGAGGGTGGTCTGTGTACATAAGGCAGTTGTAACATTGCCTCAAGATTCCCAGATTCACCAGCTGGACTGGAGAGTAAACCCGAAACTGACTTTTGGACATGCCAGAATAGTATATTGAACTACTTTTTGACTGATCAAAAAGGACCAATAGGGAGCCAAGTACTTAAAGGGGGAGTATAAGAGGGTGTAGTGCTTTAGTTTATTAGTGCTTACTTATAAGATTACTTATACAAGCAACTGCAAGGCTTTAGAATGAAAATAGAGTGCTTACTTTGAGATTTAGAACAGTTCTAAGGGAAAAAGTGAAGAGCAGACTTTGTGGTGCCGGGAATAGTTTAAACCCATTTAAGCGGCACTACCTGATGCTGCGCCATGTGCAAAATCGTGCAAAACCATGCAAATGCTGGTTTTAAAGCAGGGAAACTGAAAGAGATAGGAATTGATCAAAAACGGCCAATAAGCTACTAGTTTCGGGGCTGAGACCACTCCTCTGGGGACTGATAGGCTGCTCAAAGCTCCCCACTCTCACTGGTGAACAGAGAAGCTTCCTCCTATGCAAGTAAGAATATGGGCAACACAGGAAACTATACCACAGTCCGGAATTCAGCAAAACCTAAAATCTGGACTAATCTATTTCAGCAAAGGCGGGAAAAGAGAATATTTTTTTTTTTTTTTGTTTATTTTCAGGAAACAGCAGGAAAACACTGTAAATGCTATAAACAGGCTAGCGCACTTTAGTGTGTAGCCTACAACAGTTATACAATACAAAAACAACTTAAATTGATATAAAACAAGTGCAAAAACTGTAAAAAGCAGAAGGCAAATGCAATTTAAACTTTTTAAAGCACAGATCAGTTAGAAATTCACTTTTTAGGCTCCCATGTTGGAGTGAATGACTTGAGACGTACCTCCCTGGATTATATGAAAAGAGACATGGAAGGGTTCTCAGATCATGTGGCCCAGGCAGGTATGACCCTAGCCCTGAGTAGCATCCTGCCATCACCCAGAATTATACCACAATATAAGGACAAAATGATTGACTTCAACAATTGGCTAAGCTTCTGGTGTCATTCAAAAGGGATCCAGTATCTGTCTGTCTGGGATGGCATGATCGACAGACCATGATACTTTGCCAGAGATGGTCTGCACCTATCACCCCTGGGATTCAGGTTACTGGCAAAGGCTCTTGCCACCCCTATAGTGCCTTTTTTAGGGAAAGTTCAAAGGACAAAACCACCACTGTAACAGGTACAAGCATGCAAAATCTGAAGGTAATGCTAGAAGTCTAAACCTCAAAATGCAGTCTCTCGAGGCACTCCTAAAAATGGAGAACATCAATATCTGCAGCAGCTGAGACCTGGTTCAAGGCTCCAGAGAGTATCCCTGCAATACCAGGCTACAACTCTTACCACACTGTTTGGCCACCAAACCAGGACTGAAACACTAATGGTGGAGGAGTGTCCATATTCATCAGGGATATTCACACCACTAGGTTAGTTGCCCAACAGAATGCGTCAGAGATTCTCCAAGTGCAACTAACACTAAGTAAGACTGCAATCCAAATTTTAGCTTGCTACAAATCCCCACCATGCCCCAAGATTCTCACTACACCTTTCTAAACAAACTGGAAAATATTAATATACAACCAAACACCCTAATACTGGGTGATTTCAACTCCCCTGCCATTAACTGGGAAAACTACTTGTGTACCAACATCTTTGCCCAACGGTTCTTGGAATTCATAAATTCCAATGCCCTGGATCAACCAATCCATAGTCCCACCAGGGGCTCCAATATCCTAGACCTAGTCATTACCAACATGGGAAATCTGTGCTCCACACCTATGGTCACCCCCTCATTGGTCAGGTCAGATCATAAGCTAATCACCCTTAACATCCACATCCCACCCCCACCCTCCAGTAAGGAAACCTCCATAAAAAACTTCTCCAAAGCCAATTTCATGCTACGCAAGTCAGAAGTTACAAACTTCATGACACCCATGCAGATGGGAACTAAAAGTTCGACTGCTGAGTCTTGCACTAAGGCAGTGTATGAGCACATCCACTCATGCATGAATCGTGCCATCCCAAATAGAACCAAGATGCTCTCCTCCAAAAAAAGGAAGACAATCTGGTGGTCCCCTGCCATAAACAAACTTTACAACAAAAGGAAGGAACTGTTGCAGAAAAGAGAAAAATCCCAGGATGCAAAAAAACTCCTTAACGAGATCCCTCATAAAATCCTCCAAAGCTAGTTACGAAAATAAAATTGCCAAAGATTCCAAAGACAACCACAAGGCATTCTATAACTATGTCGAGAATCTAAATGGCAATGCTCAGATCTGCTCTGAGCTACAACAGAATGGCATTAAATATATTGATCCCAAGGATATTGCCAGTATCCTGGCAGATCGATTCAGTGCCAACTTTACCCCCCTCTGACCCCCTGAATGGTCCATCTCAATACCAGAAGATTACCAAATTCCGGTAATAACGGCCACACAGGTAAAAAATGCACTCTCCAAAGCTAAGAATACAGCATCTATGGGACCAGATGACATCCCTGGCTGTGTACTACATGAACTACAAAAGGAACTGGCACCTCACCTAAGTGTCACGTTTAATCATAGCTTCACCTCAGGCTTCGTGCCTACTGAGTGGCGCACAGCTACAGTTATCCCACTCCACAAGGGTGGATCCACCTTGGATCCTAGGAACTACCACACCATCAGTCTGACGAGCCTGATCTGCAAGGCCATGGAACGTATTATCATGGAACTTACAAACAAAGACATTGGCAACCTTAAAATACTGGACCCCACCCAGTTTGGGTTCGTGAAGGGACGATCTTGTCTCCTGAACCTGATTGATTTCTTTGAATCAGTCTCCAGAGCCGTGGACGAGGGTAAGGCAGTACACACAGACTATCTGGACCTCGCCAAGGCCTTTGACACTATCCCCCACTCTGGAATCATAGATAAACTTACTAAGCTGGGCATTAATTCCTACATCACTCTATGGGTTGCCAGCTGGCTTACTGACAGAACCCACACTGTAAAAGTAGCTGACTCCAAATCCAGCTGCAGACAAGTGACAAGTGGAGTACCTCAGGGTTCAGTTCTGGGACCTCTTTTGTTTGGCATCTACTTCTCTGAAGTACAGGCCAACACTAATGGACTCTGCCTAACAAAGTTCGCAGATGACTGCAAACTGGGAGCCATTATTGAATCCCCAAATGATGTTGATACGCTACAAAAGGGCCTTACAGAAACAGATGCTTGGTGCCAGAGCCATGGGCTCAAGCTCAATGCCAAGAAATGTATAGTTATCCCCTTTGGGAAAAAAACATGTACCCGTGAATTACCACATAGGTGGCAGTACACTAAACACCAAAAGTGTGATAAGAGACTTAGGGACACAGGTGGACAGTGGTCTCACCTTCAATAACCACATCGCCACAACAGTCAGGAAATCCTTCTATGTGGCACACCTCATCACTAAGAGCTTTTCATCCAGAAAAAAGGAGGTCATTGTCCCACTGTACTCATCCCTCATTAGACCCATTATAGAATACAACACCCCATTTTGTATGTACCTCTCAAGACATCTGCAACAACTGGACAGGCCACAGAAATACCTCACTAAAAGAATCACAGGCCTAAAGCAGATGCCTTATGCTGACTGCCTTAAAAAACTCCAGCTATACTCTGTCGCATATCGTCTACTCCGAGACGAACTCTGCTTAACATACAAGGCCATATCAAACCCAGAGCCTTTGGACATGCTACACTTAAAGAAATCCCAATACCTCAGAGCCACATGTTCCAGGGATCTAAACCTTGTCATCACAATAAACAAAACCTGCTGGAGGGATAGGTTCCTGGCCCAGAGACTCCCCAGACTCTGGAATAGGCTGCCCATACATATCAAGCAGAGCACCTCTTTGGCCCTCTTTAAAAGGAACCTTGATGACTGGACGGGAGAAAGGAAATTCACCCCAAGGATCACGTCAGTCTCCCTGCTAGACAGGGGTCCAGGGAAATAAATAGTGTGAGAAGAAATAGCCAGGGAATTGTTATGGCTAGGCTTGTATAGGCCCTAGGGCTGATAGCCTAGTACCAACCTATGAACCTATGGAATGGGCATCTTGAATCAGATTTGGGGGCCAGTAGCTAACTATGATTTGAATAGGGGTCTTTTCAATGGTTAACTGCACCTGGAGTGTCTCCTGTGCATCATACCGTTTGACCAGCCTAGAGGTGTATATGTCTTTAATATATATTGAAACTCCACCTCCTTTGGCTTTACTGTCCACAGTTTGGGGTTTGAATGTATGATAGGATGAGTAACCAGGTAAGGCTGGGGTGCTCTCTTCAGCTTTGAACCAGGTTTCTGTGACTGCACAGATGTCAACATTTTCCAGGGTAAAGACTGCTTGCAGTAAGTGCAGTTTCATGTTTAGACTCCTAGCATTTAGCAGGATGGCCTTTAATTTGTGTTTTGTTGAAATGTTTATGTTGGTAGTTTTAACATCATCACTTTTCCTAAAAAAGGCACAATGGGGGAGGCAAGAACCTTTGCCAGAAGCCTGATGCCCAGGTCTGACAGATGCAGGCCATCTCTGGCATAGCATAATGGTCTGTCGATCATATCTTCTCAGGCTGTCTGGTACCGGATCCCCCTGGAATGACACCAGAAACTAAGCTAATTGTTAAAGTCAATCATTTTCTGTTTGTATTGAGGCATCATTCTGGGTGATGGCAGAATGCTCCTTAAGGCTAAGGACATACCTGCCTGGGACACATAATCAGTGAGCTTAATCATGTCTCTCTTCATATAGTCTAGTGAGGTACGTCCCAAGTCATTCATACCAACATGGACTATAGCAGAGTCATAACAGTACCTGTTGTTTAGAGACTTGAGTGCGTGTGTGATATGGTGGATTCTGGCACCTGACAGACAACTAGCCGTGACTTTCTCCTTATCCAGCCTAGTGAGAGGCACATCTGTGTATCTCACAATGGAGTCTCCTATGACTAATATGTTGGGTTTATGGCGATACTCAACTACTTATCCTTTTTAAAGGCAGTGTGTCACACTGTTTAACTTGGAGAGTTATTTTGTTCTAGAGAGGTGGGTAAGCACTGTGTTATAAATCTATACCTCCTCCATCTGCATTTATTTGTTGGAGTGGATTTATATCTCTGGTCCTAGTATTAGTTGGGCTGTTTGGTTTATGTATATATTAAGAGTTAGTAGATTACTGGATCCACTGTAACTTGCAAAGCCTCCTTGCTCCACCATAGTAACAGATGATAACCCTGCCCCTAACTCTAACCTTAAATGAAAAAAAGAAATGCACATATCAGGATAGACAGAGTAGGATATGAGGACTGCCTGGGTCCACATGGGTGGGTCAGTAGGAATAAAGAAGGAGAGGCCACTCTAGATTTCTGTCTGGCAAATGGCTTGATAGTAGCCAATACATGGCTCAAAAAGAGCTATTGTCACAAGATCGCATACAAGAGTGGCTAACGTGCAACTCGGGTAGACTTCCTTCTAGTAAGTAAAGGACAATGGGGTATAATCAATGACTGTAAATTCATCCCCAGTGAAACAGTCAGCCCACAGTAAAAAAACACTGGTTGTCACAATCAGCTGCTAGCAGTGGTCATAGAAGGCTTCCAAGGTCAGCAGAGACCAGGCTGAAGATGTACAAGTTGACTGGAGAGGAAGTACAACAGTTCCAATTACTTAGGGCTCTAGCACCTGAAGAAGAAGAGGAAATAAGTGGGGTTGACGAAGATCGGAAGCACCTCAAAACAACATGTTTGAGGACTACAGAATATATATGCAGCCAAGCCAGGCAGGGAAATAAGGTACATAAGGATAGCTGGTGGAAGAATGCAGAAGACCAGAAAGTCATTGAAAGAAAGAAGGAGTGCAGGGAAAAATGGGAGAAAGAAAAGACAGACAAGACTAAGAAGGAATACTCGAAGGGAATACTGGTTGGCTAACTAGAAGTCTAAAAAAAGAGTTGCAGTAGCAAGGAACAAGGAATCAGAGGCACTCTGCCAACTTATGGAAGTTGACTCAGTAGATGGCACAAAGAAAGTATACTGGGTTGCAAAGCAAAGAGAAAGATAAAGAAGACAGTCCCAACACCTTTCATAGGGGATGCCAATAACCACTTGTTCACCAGTCCACAGGACATCAAAGACAGATGCAAGGAGTACTTCGAGCAGCTTCGGATGAAGCAAACTACACAGAAGCTGTACTTCCCCAGGCACAGCCTTCAATGAGAGAAGAGCAGGAGCCCACAGTGGAAGAAGTAAGAATAGCTCCAAGGAAAATGAAGTCAGGGAAAGCAGCAGTCTCAGATGCGGTCACAGCTGATATGATAAAGATTGGGTGGCACAGTGGCTCAGCGGTTTGAGTTGTCACCTCACATCAAGAGATTCCCTGGTTCAATTCTTGGCTGGGGTGCCTTTTGTGCTGAGTTTGCATGCCTTCCCTGTGCTTGCATGGATTTTTTGTAGGTACCCTAGTTTCCTCAACATTCCAATGACATGCAGTATATGGACTGTACACCCTAAGCTGGCCATAAGTGTGAGTGTGTGTGCGACTGTGTATTGTGGAAGAACTCCTATTGCAGGGCTAGCCACTTGGTGGTTTAAACCATGGCTTTAGATGATTGTCACTGTTAAAGTGACACCACAACTCCAAGTGCCAAAATGGGAAAATAGGGGATGATGGATGGATAGGAGAGAATTGGCTTTGGAGGATAGTCATAGCAATGTGTATCCCAGTTGAATGGAGAATAAGCATACTACTGCCAGTGTTCAATAGGAAAGAGTACATTCACAACTGTGTTCAGTACAGACCTATATAACTCCTGTCACATTGCATGAAAGTTCTAGAGAGAGTGATTGATAAATGAATATGCAGAGTACTAGAAAGTAAGATGGGAGAAGAACAGTTTGGATTCAGATCAGGATATAGGATGACTGTATAAGTCAGTAAATAGAAATTGATGTATTAGTGAATAAAAACAGATGTTTAGAGGTACTGTGGGTTACTGAGAATTAATTTAATGGGTAAAGTGTATAAGTTGAAGCAAATAGTGTGTTGGATAAGTGTGCGCATGTGAAAGAGAGAGCAGTCATTAGGGATTGCACAGTGGCATAAATATCATGCAAAGATAACAAATAATGCTTTGTGTTATCTGGTGATGCTTTGACAATAGTTTCCAGTAAGAATCTGTGGAGTAGTTACATTGGTTGGCGGAGTTCAGTGGAAATAAAAGTAGTGATACAGTTTTGGCTGGAGAATAGAGGGTAGGAGGGGAGCAAAGCAAACATTGCATACATTTGGTGGTAAACATTGGATGTGTAACTGATTTCCTTAGGGTTGTACACAAAGAATGCTAGCCATTAGTCAAATGTCAACCAATTCCCTATAACTTACCAGGAATGTCATCATCATACATTTTGTCACCAGACAAGCAAAGTCCATATCAACATGACACTAAGTGGTACATATAGATTTACAGAGGCACCACAGATAGCCACTGTTATGTTGGAGAAAGATTAACATTCAGAAAACTGCTGTTTTAATATATGATACGTTCAGTGGCAATGGCCAGAGTATACCAACAGGTCTATAAGCAGCAGCAGCATAGACGTGAGCCTGTTACACACATGCGCACACACACAGACACACACACACACACACACACACACACACACACACACACACACACACACGCACTCATCTTTCTGGTGTGGTTTCCATGGCTGTTTTTCCAGTAGATGCTATAATACAATCAGTAATACACCCTTGAAGGTTCTATAGTGGTCAGGAGCTTAGAAATGGCTAGTTTCTTCCTCCAAGACAGGAGAATTGCCTGTCGTAAAAAAGTGCTGCATAATTATATATTTATTGATTTTTATTAATTAATTATAGACACAAGATAGGAATTGAATGCAGGTGTGTACTGGCAAGTTTGAGACTGAAATGTAATGTGACTAAATGAAAACGGATTTAACTGTTGAGCTTGTTTAAATACATATTAGTCTGATTAAGTCCTTTTAATGTTGAATGAATGCATTTACCTGTTTAAAGTCTTGGGTTAATTCTGTACTTAATTTTTTATTTGCATTGCAATATGAAGTATGATGTCACCACTGAGCAAGGTATTGTTGTTTTATGTGTGTGTATATATATATATATATATATATATATATATATATATATATATATATATATATATATATATATATATATATATATATATACACACATACACACACACACATAAACATCACGAATGTGCACAGTTTTCACTTGCAGTGCATAGAGAAAAATACAAAAGAAAACAAAAAAATCCTGCATTCCAAATGGTCAAAAATGATTTATAGATTTATTGACAGCTCCATAAAGCACACCAAAGCACACCAATCTGGCTATTAAACATCATCAGTGCAAGCTAATTGTTAAACCAAGCGCCGGCACACACATACACACACACACACACACACACACACAAAGATAGATAGATTGATTTAGATAGAAAGATGTTAAGTGTTATAATACTACTTGAGCAAAATTAATTGATTTAAAGGCACACACAAAAATTAAATGTATGGATTAAACTTAAAGCATTGCACTATGCATTAAATAAATAAATGAATTATAATTCCTTACAAAACATCAGCATCCAAAACTTGTAAAAAGGTATACGTGTTGACTCTTGCTGACACTTATTGGTCATAGAAAATACAACAAGCATAGGGCATCATTCATTTAATCATTTGACATGATTTGCCATGATATTCTTATAATTTTCATTGAAACCTGGGTGATGCATGGCACCAAGATTAACTTTAGAAAAAGTGTTGATGATCAAGACTTAAATTTTTTGAATTGATTCTAGCTTTCCCACTGTATGTGAAAAAAGTAGTTGTGTGTGTCAACGTATGCAAATATAAAGCTCTTCTGTCACATTAATAATAAAATCACTGAAGTGCTATGCTGTTCTATGTTTACAAGAAAGTGAAGTTTGACCCGCATTGAATGAGCTGTAAGAGCAAAATATCACGTAAATTACTTATTCACAGTCGCACAACTTTACCACCATAACTGTTGTAACAATTTATATCCGCCCTGGAGACAATCTAGTCATACTCGAGAACATCCTGTCCCACCTCTCACAGACCATCCACAATTAAACCATCATTCTAGGGGATGTAAACATAGATTGGCTTACAATTCAAACTCTCCATGCTACCTCTTATATCAGTTTACATGGATTTGAGCAGCTAATCACTTCCCCTACCAATACAAGCAAGTCACACCTGCCACAGTCTCTTCTAGCCTGGATTTTGGTGTCTCACTCCCAAAATTACCACAACCCTCACACTCTACCAAACTCCCTTAGTGACCACTGCCCTGTGACAGTAATTAGACACACTCCCCATTTCCCCAAACCTTTCAGGTTTATCACTTCCCGCAAAATCTCTTCCTTTAGTCCAGACTCTTTCACTGACCAACTCTCCAGAATTGACTGGTCCCATCTCACTACACTTCCCTTAGATGAATCTGTCCATTCTTTCAACTCCACCTTTCTAAATAGCCTCAACTCCCTTGCTCCCCTCCGAGCTATCAGAATCAAAGCTAATACCCCATCCTTGGCTGACCAAATCCACTAAAGCCCTGATGAAACAATGTGACAGGATATGGAAATTATGGACTAAGACCAAGACCCCTTCTCTCCTACAGACCTATAAAGAACTTAGGAATCAAATAAAGAAGATTATCAACAAAGACAAGATCAGCTTCTATGCAAACCCTCCCACTACCCCAAAATCTGACCCCCAGAAATTCTGCAACACAAACAATCATATACTGCATCCAGGAAACCCTTCTCCTCCTAACCCATGCCCGAATAAAACTTCTGAAGAAACTGCCGCTGCATTTAACAATCATTTTATTAACTCAATAACTACCATAATTGATGATCTTCCCACAAGAAAAAATACTAATAACCCTGCTTTCTCAACTTCTCCACCTTATCCTTCTAACTCTTTTTCCCTTACATCAGTCTCAAGTAACTATATTAAATCTCTACTATCTAAACTCAAACCCTGCTCCCCCTCAGCTGATAATCTACCTTCTTACTTTATACAGATTGCAGCTGAATCCCTAGCCTATCCTGTATCCATACTGATCAACCGCTCTATCTCTGAATCATATGTTCCAGCAATATGGAAAACATTCTATACATTACTTATACAGAAAGGAGGAAATTCTTCTGATATATCTAACTTGAGACCAGTTGCTATACTGTCTCACCTCTCCAAGATTTTTGAGAAATGCATTCACAAGCAGATAATGCAGTACCTTCTCCAACAGAACCTTATAACACACACACAACATGGATTTTTGTCCTAAACACAGTACTACAACTGCACTAATATCCTTCATCAATACTGTATCACTGGCCCGTGACAACAATAAACTAGTTTCTTGTCTGTTCCTCGACCTCTCCAAAGCCTTTGACACTGTCTCCCATCCCCTTCTCCTAGATAAACTCTCTCATTTAAGATTTTCTCCTCCCACCATACCCTGTTTTTCTAGGTATCTCTCTAACCGCCAGCAAGTTGTTAAATGGGACTCTGCTCTATCCCCCTCCCCCAATCGTCCCAATGGGTGTCCCCCAAGGATCCATAATTGAGCCACTCCTATTCAATATTTTCACCAACCTACTGTACACTTCTTGCCCCAACTCTACACTTGTACAATATGCAGATGATTCAACAGTCATCACCATTGCTGACAATCCATCTGACCTCCACTCTACTACCCAAGCATCATTCAACACCATAGAGACATGGCTTAACGATAACAAATTAATTCTCAACCCTAAGAAAACTAAGCTCCTACTCTTTCTCCCAAACAAATCTCATCAATCTCAAAACTACATTTTCCATCCTATCAAGCAATAGCACTATCATTACTGCTGAACCTAGCACTAAACCGCTGGAAATGATCAGCTTAAATTCGATCTATAGGTCTGCCTCTATCGGAAAGACTCACCAGAAACTTGGACTCCCTTACCGTAACAAAAGACATCTAACCAATGCAGCCAAAATAACTCTCACCCATGCATTTCTTCTTCCCACGCTTCTCTATAGCTGTCAGTTATTCACAAATCTTAATACCACACTCATAACTAAACTTGAAACTACATATAATAAGGTTGCTAGATTTGCTGCAAACCAAACCTACAAGTCACACCATTGCCCATCTCTTAAACAATTGGACTGGCTTGAATTCCCCCATTTGCTGCTACTACATCAACTGCAAATTATTCACTCCATCCTCTATCTACCATCTTTCTGCCCTAACCTCCTATCTATTAAATCTAAATATTCCCCAACCAGGACACTACATAGCTCAGACCAGGACTTCCTACAGATCTATAAACCCAAAATCAAAACAGGGTGTTTATAACTATAACCCTGCTACAACTTGGAACCAGCTACCCCTAGAAATTAGGTCACTTGACCAAACCAAGCATTTCAAACTAGACACTCGGAGATACCTAAGAAATAAATGGTCCTGCCACTGTAGTCATCCTCCCTGAAACTACCCAACGGTAGCTTCTGTTCCTCCCCCCTCCATTTTCTTCCACTGTCTAGCTTAATAATCATCTACCCCTCTGTCTCTGTGCTTAACCACTTCATCCCCTTACTACTCCTTGTCTACCTTTACTGTATATATAACCAGTTAGGAATTATGAACACTGTATTCCTTTCATGACATTGTACCTACGTTTCTGCGGTATGACTTCTGTCATTGTATCCAACTGCTTTCTGAATGATTTATTGTAAAGGTTTTTTTTTTTTTTTTGCGGTATGATTTCTGACATTGTACCCAACTGTTTTCTGTATGATTTACTGTAAATGTTATCTCTCTAACTATTTGTTCAGATACAAATGAAAATGTTTACTAGTTGTAAGTAAAATGCAAATACTGACTGCAGAGCTTTTCTCCTCGGGTCTCCACTGAAAACAAGCTAAATGCTCAGCTGGACTAACCTGGTTAGCAAATGTAAAATAAATAAATAAAAAATGTAATGAGTTGTCTGATTTTGCTTGTCTTGGTTGCATCAACAAACAAGAAAAAAATTGTCTTACAAATATACTTGTAATATTTATATCATCCACAAGTGGTGGCTACAACAATACTTATTTGTAAGTGTTGTTTGGGCCAACCTGGGTACTGACCAGCAGGTTTTCCTTTATGCTAATTAAATGTACATCTGTTAGCCAAGAGGTCACCAGAAAAAGGTCACCAAAAATTTGTAATTTTTCAAAATGTACCAGTATTTCTTAACAATTTGGTTTATCCCAAATGTATTGGTCTAAAAGCTAGTTACCGAATGAGTTGAGACCAGAGGAAACACACCGTGAATTGGACTGTTGATACCTCAAAAATTGTTCATGTGGTACTTTTGAAACAGTAAGGTGTCTCATTGGACTAAACTTGTTTTAAAAAGTTATGCTCAGGTTTTTGTGGTGGTGCTGCAGTAGCGTTGTCGCCTCACAGTAAGATGTTGCCCCGTTCGATTCTCAGTTAGAGCATCTTCTGTGTGGCGACATCCGTGAATGGGCATTCCTTTGTTGAAGGGTGTGTGTCGGGCCCGGCAAGTCAGCACGTAAAAATCTACTGCCAATCATTAGTGGACCGGAGTTCCGCTGTGGCGACCCCTGACCGGGAAAAGCCGAAAGACTTAACATGCTCAGGTTTTTATATTAGGATCTGATGAAGGTTAAATACTGAAAGCGCTTATCCTGTTTCATTTCCTGAGGACGTTATTTTATATATTTATATTTTCAATAAAAATTGTTTTTACTTATTTTACCGTTGGTGTCTACTTCGGTGGAAGTCTGTGTTCTGTTCAGAATATTTGGTTTTAACAGGATTTCCTTTGGAGGTGTTTCTTTCTCGCTTCTTGATTTGAAAGGACCAATGAACTGTTAATAAAATGCATCACTCATAGTTTAACGCAAATGCAAGCTATATGTAAAACGCTTGGAAACAATCCATGAATGAAACAAAATCTCCTTCTAAAGACTAACAGTTTAACCAATCAACAAAACGGAATAAGCACACACCTGCTGAAGGGTAATATAGCATATGTTTCAATATCTAAGGGAGTGGGACTTAAGAACCGATTTTAAAGAGACATGGTCAAAAATGCAAAATTAAAAAAACTTTTGCTAAAACGAGGTATTTTTCTCTTAAAGTCTACTTGCTTTGTATAATTTCTTTACCCACATATTACTCCTACCTCTTATTGTGGAATCATCCAACTCCCCAAATGTGCAGGAATTGTATCTTTTTGTTGAGCCCAGTAATATAAGAATCTATAGTTTCTCTTAGGATCTTGAACATTTATAGAGAAAGAAAAATGGAAATTTCTTTCCAGGCTCACAGTAATTTCAGAAATTCTCTTCTTTAATTTTCTTGAAGAAAAAAAAAAGATAAAATAGGTCATGGGATGAAGGGCCTGTTTGTTTGAGTTCAGATTCTCAAGGAATGAGGCAGAGCTGACATTTTTATAGCTTGCATTTGTCTGATGTCCAAAAGACTTTTTTCTGTCCTCCAGACCTCTGTTCTGGGTGTGAATGGGGACACCCATAAAAGTAAGCCCTTGTAACTAAAGGTGGACTAAAACATGGAGTGAGAATATTCCACTTAGAGTCCACCTCTACGCTCGGTCCTTGTTATCCCTGATTTTGGGACTCTTCAGTCTGCTTCAGTTGATGCAGGACTGGATGTTAACCTTTGTCTGGAAGAACTTGTCCTTGCTTTCTTGTATTCTATTGCCTTGGGTCATCTCACTAAGTGTTCTGGTCTTAATCAGAACCAGGCAGTGGGTCCTTGAGTTCCTGCTCCCCCAGCTTCTAAGAGGTGGGGTAGGCCTTTAGCCTGATAAGGAGGTAGTGGTAGTCCCTTCTTGAAGATGAAGTGGTCCCTCTACAGATTGCTGTCTTTCCCCTTTTTTCCTGATGGAACATCTTTGTATTTAGTCCCTGTTTCTTGCTTGGTCAAGTTAGGCAATTGAACATCTCTCTCCCTTTGGTGGAGTTGAGTGTTTCTCACCCAGGTCCCTTTCTTCTTAGGTTCAAGTTTTCATGGTCCCTGCTGGCAGACTTCCACTGAGACTGAGATGGAGTTTTGTCAGTCCCAGTTATTCATGAGGCTGTGAAAACACTTTTTAATGTTGCATATATTAAGTTGAAGCTTTAATAAATTTGTTTTTGTCTCATTGAATCTTCAATTAGTTTTATTCAGGGAATTCTGTGTGTGTGTGTGTGTGTGTGTATGTGTGTGTGTGTGTGTGTAAATATATATATATATATATATATATATATATATATATATATATATATATATATATATGTATATGTATATATATATATATGTGTGTGTGTGTGTGTGTGTATGTATACACACACACACAATGTTGTTTAGTAGTGGTGAAGCCCCATGTCCCATGTACAGAAACTTAAAGATATAATGCTGAGTTTCAGAATGGTTTTGTTCGTTGGAATAAATAGACTCTCACACTTCCAATATTGAGCCATTTCTATTCAACATTAGCAGTTTTACTTCATGCCCAGTGTCATGCACATGTGATCATACTATGCCCAAAGTAAAAGTGCCAGGTGGGTGCCTATTGGCTAGAGATCTCATAGACCGAATTCTACTACTCAGTGACAATCATTTGGAATTGTGAATGTGTGGCACTATGATGCACACCGATTTTGAAGCTGAAGCTGACCTGGTGGTTCACTTCATTTGTTTTAAGTTTAGCCTTTTATTTAGTGATCTAAAAGATCCTGTCTCTGAACTTTTTTCAGCACTGTTTCACTAATTTATGTTAGAAGCTGCAACTGTAATGCTACCACAGAGTGTCTGCTGAAGATAAGATTGCACTGCAAGTGTTTCAAGTAATACTGACAGAAATAGTTGTCAAATACATAGGATTAGGGAAGACATAAAGATAAGGATTGCATATTCGCAGATTCTTTTACATGCTTCAGTTTACTCAAGAAACTCACGCTCCATATGGAAGATAGATGAGGTGTGATAAATTCCTGTAACAGATGACACTGGCTCTCTTTGTAATAAAAGAATGGGGGAACATAACTATAAAGTAATTGGTACAGAGGCAACATTTGTGGTTATGTGCAGAGATTTTATTGCTGCAATCAAAAGACTTGTAATTATAGCACCACTAATGCATATGACTTGTCTATGTATAATTTTTCCAAATGCCTAGGCTTTCTACATGCATTAATGTGAACAGACCTCATTCCTAAGTCAGGGCATAATCAAAGTTAATGAAATGGGTTTTGCTTAGTCTTTGATGTTTAATAAAAGTGCTCTTATTAGCACCCACAATGTACCCAGAATTACCTTGTTTTGTATTTCATAAGAGGCTACTTGCCATCTTCAGTTTTGGGTGGCGCAGCACTAAATAGTTTAGTTTTTATGCTTTGTAGCAAACTCTATTTCTTTGCTTTTCTGATTATGACTCGCTTGTTGTTCCTAGCTTTCCCACCATGAACTGCATAAATGACTGAAATCAACTGATGATGCATTTACACAAATTTTTCTCAAGCAATTTAGGTTGTTATCTAACCTGAGATCCTGCACATTGCAGTTTTAAAAAGCTGTTGCACTTTAAAGATTTCTGTAATGTATGGAGAGAAGATGGAGCACATATGTGCAGATTTGTTTCTAGGCATTTTTCTCCCTGTCAGCAGACCTCTCCCAATCAGACATGAGCCCACTGAGCTCCTAGCAGTGGGTACTGCCCAAATCTGCTCAGGTGAGAGTCATCCAAAGGGGGCCATCAGTCAGGCAGACGTATGTGAGTTTTATGTTGGTGTTCCTGGTAATGAAAGAATTTTGTGTCCAAGCCCCTTTGTGCACTCCCCAAGTGTGGAGGAATGGGCTACCTGTATCATTGTGGGTACTTACACTACCCTCTCCCATGAAAGCATGCTCTTGTTCACTTGCTAATGAAGGGTTCAACCAGGTTATATCTGGGTGAACTGTAGAACTGTCCCAGGACACCCACTGTAAGACTGATCCTCCTCTGTGTGATTGTGGCTGTTCCCCCCTGCCTTCCCTCCCAGGAAGGGCACACCCATCCTCTTGTGCCAGTGCTGTCAGGCAACATATCACTCAAACTTTTAGCTTAAGAAATCTCAACAAAGCCACAAATAATAGGGGGACAAGGCCCAAAATTGGGAACAAATTTTTAATAATTGCTCTAATAAACTTAGAAAGTTGCTAGAATAGTAGGT
The DNA here is from genome assembly GCF_019279795.1 of Protopterus annectens. Classification (NCBI taxonomy): domain Eukaryota; kingdom Metazoa; phylum Chordata; order Ceratodontiformes; family Protopteridae; genus Protopterus; species Protopterus annectens. Next base: position 508,767,944 of record NC_056738.1, read on the forward strand.
TTTACATTGGAATGCATTTTCTGAAAGATATAAAGTCTGAAACTCAAATGTTTGCCATTATTTAGTGACTTCAGTCTTCAGTTATTTGCTAAAGAACACACATTTTATGAGGAACAGACCAAAAATATGAGGCAAAAATCTGGACAGTTGGGAGTTGTATCAGGCACCCAAATCGGTACTGTGGATGAACCTTTATGCTTCTATGCCACTGGTGTTGCTGCATGCATGAAAATGCTTTAGTTGTGTCTTAGTGTTGTCATTCAAACACCATGTTGATGAGTGACCAGACACTGACAGGTATACATAGTGCTTGCTGCTTTGTACAGTTTATGAAAGTAGAATTCAGTGTATAGGTAAATATTTTAAGTGCTAACTACTTTGATGCTCTTTTTTGCATTTGGATCAGTAGCCGCCTACCTACATCATTAACATCAATGACGTTTGTGTGCATGTGGGGGGATTGCCATGATAAACTGCATTCATACCTGCCAACTTCTTAGAGAAAGAAATTTGGACAAAGCCATAAATAAAAGTGGGAGAAGGGCCCAAAAAATAGGGACAATTTTTAAATAGAATATTGATAGAATAACAGGTTTTGCATTAGCATGAATTTTCTGAAGGGTATAAAGTCTGAAAGTTATGTATCTGTCATTATTTTTTAACTTCGATCTTTAATGATTTGCCAATAATTTGCCAGAAATCAGACCAAACATATGAGGCAAAAATCTGTACAGTTGAGAGGTATGACTTCATTATCAGCATTTAGTTAGCATTTGTGTCTCTTCTAAGAAATGTGGAAGTGGCTCTGAAGACAGTAGTACACGTAAGTGTGAATAACAAATTGCAACTACTTTAATGAATGGCTTGGAAAGGGAAAATTGCTCTTAGTTTTATTGTTTTGGATATCAAGCAGATCAGTAAGGGCCAGAAGTATACAAGTTACATCATTTAGGACAGATGCTTGTGCTCCTCTTTGGTTGATGGTGGAAGGTAATTTAACAACCTTGGACTGAATCATATTGAGAATTGGGGATTAGGTTTCCAAACCTGGCTGCATTGACTAAGCTTGAGCAAACCACTGCACCAAGCAGCTACATGATTACTTTTTAGCCAGTCTCCCCCATTAATTATGCTGAGCATCCTGACTGTGTCAAACAGATTCTTTGCTATTGCTGTAAATCTCATCAGCCTTTTCTCCTTAAGAAGAATTTTATAGTAACTTTTGTCAGGTATAGGTGTACTACTGCTGCTAAAGGTCTGAAAAGTTGTATGTCACTGTACGAAACAGCTACATTTGTCTGTAGCAGTTGACTCAGTATACAGATTTTTTACTAACAAACATTATGGAAAGCAAACTGTGAACTAAGCCCCACATCCCTAAAGAGCACTCAAAATCTAAAAGCAGAAAATCAGAAAACTTGTTTCACTAAACACAGAAAAAGCAAACAAATGTGAACCAAAAGTTTATCAAAAACTAAACTTCTGTGAGAGAAGGTACAGTTGCACACACAGAGTTAAAAAATGTGCAAATAAGGGATATCAAGTCTTCAGCTAGAATTTTGACACTTTGACTTATAGGGCATTGCTAAGAAAACAGTAGCATTTGGGGGTAAGATACAAAATTATGGAGAGATTTGGAAACTGTCTTTCTCAAACTCCAAGAAGAAAAAAAAGTAAGCAGCAGGCAACAGGGCTCAGTGATGGAACTTGTGATGTTAACTGGGTATATGTTTAATATAACACTAGGTTTAGATGACAATTGCCCTTATATGCTAACAGTGAGCTAGTCATGATCTGAGTTGACATGTTGACACTGATCCTGCAGTCTGAAAGGTAGCAGTTATTATATTTTACTTTGCATATTTAAATTGTTTTATAATTGTTGAAAAAATGCTAGAATACATAACCTAAGCAGCCTTTTTAGCTGAAGCATCACTTACTTGTTTTGAAATATTTTTTAATGTAGAAGACTGCCTCTGACAGATATACTGTTTGATAATCTGATATACGTGCCACTGATCAATGTACTGTTTGATAATCATATATATGTGTCACTGACAGATGTACTGTTTGATAATCATACATATATATATATATATATACCACTGATAGATAGATAGATAGATAGATAGATAGATAGATAGATAGATATACTGTTTGATAATCAGATATATATGCCACTGTCAGGTACACTGTTTGATAATCTGATACACATTCCACTGACATATACTGTTTGATAATCTGATATATGTGCCACTGACAGATACACTGTTTGATAATCTTATAAGCATGCCACTGACAGATATGCTGTTTTATAATCTGATATGCATGCCACTAACAGATACACTGATTATCGGATATGCGACAGATATGCGGATTGATAATCTGATATGCATGCCACTGACAGATATACTGTTTGATAATCTGATGTACATGCCAATGACAAATATACTGTTTGATAATCTGATATATGTGCCACTGACATATACTGTTTGATTATCTGATATATGTGCCACTGACAGATATACTGTTTGATAATCTGATATGCGTGCCACTGACAGATATACTGTTTGATAATCTGATATGTGTGCCACTGACAGATATGCTGTTTGGTTATCTGATATATGTGCCACTGGCAGATATACTGTTTATAATCTGATATGCATACTACTGACCGATATGCTGTTTGATAATGTGATATACTTGTCACTGTTTGATAATCTGATATATGTGACACTGACAGATATACTGTTTGGTAATCTGATGTGCGTGCCACTGACAGATACGATGTTTGATTATCTGATATACATGCTACTGACAGATACACTGTTTGATAATCTCATTTACGTGCCACTGACAGATATTCTGCTTGATAATCTGATCTATGCGCCACTGACAGATATACTGTTTGATTATCTATGTGCCCCTGAAAGATATACTGTTTGATAATCTGATATGTACGCCACTGACAGATACGCTGTTTGATAATCTGATATACGTGCCACTGACAGATATACTGTTTGATAATCTGATATATGTGACGCTGACAGATATGCTATTTGATTATCTGATATATATGCTACTGACAGATACACTGTTTGATAATCTAATATATGTGCCACTGACATATACTGTTTGATAATCTGATAAATGATCTCTCAGTGTTACATCACCTTCAGTGCTGTAAATATGAGTTTCTTCTCTGATAAGGACGTTTTTTGGACTAATTGTGGCTAGTGTAGTTTGATCATGAATAGCAGGACAGTATAAGAAAACAGTCAGAAAAGCTAGTAGGTACTGGAGGTCTAGTTTTGGTGGTCTGACTTCAGAAAAGTATACTGTGTTGAGGCAGTTCACACTACGAGGTTTTTGTGATATTAAATTTTACCCTGTGTAAGACAGAGAGAGAGAGAGAGAAGGAGATGGTGTGATTATCTTAATAGTAGAACACTTACATTTGATGCTAGGAAGATAAATAATGCTATAGGTTCAATCCTCCTACCAAGTGCTAGGATTCATGTTCCATCACTGATACCTTAGTGTTACATAAGTAGGTGCTGAATTTCTGAGATGCCATGCTTAAGATGAGACATGAAACTGAACGTTCTGTCTGTTCATGTTGGTGCAAAGACCACAGGATGTTGTACAAGGTACAGAACATTTACTGAAAATGGCAGGGTAGCTCTAATAATTCTTAAAAGTATACACATCAAAATATTTCATCTCATAACAATAAGACAAAGAAACAGTGAAGAAAACTCAGTAAACATTAGTGCAGGAAAAGTCTTGAAAATTGTGTTTAAACCTGTTTCTTATGTCTTATTATATAGAAATTTTAATTTATCTCAGACTGCAAATAGTTCACAGGCAAGATATTAGAGTCTTATCTGTTTTCAATATATGATATATGTCTCTGTGATAATAAAGGGCATAACAAATTATATTCATATCAGTATTCTTAAAGTTGTTACAATACAACATAATAAATGTCTTGTCCTAAAAAAATCCCTCTTATAACAAAAGAAAGCATCTGTAGTTTGTTCATTAGCAAAGCATTATTCAAGGATTTCTGTTTGCTAGTACCCTGACCAGATTGCTTTTAGTCTGAATGAGTACCACTTTGGACCGCCTCTGAAAATATCCAGTAGGCCTAATATAAGTAATGTAGTCAACAAAAAAATAGCGATTACGTAAGAAAATGTTTAATATGACAAGAAATTTGAAAATACCTTGCAGGATCCTTAGTGCATAATAAAGTATTTTATTTTTTTTAGTAATTTATATTAGAAAACTAAGAGTGCAAGACAAAATAGTGTGCCTCAACGTTGGAGGGTGAGAGAGTCCGAGGGTTATAATGAACTCTCACTTTACTTGAGAGGATGTTGGGTATCTTTAATATGTCACCTGCAGAAGTGGCGAGAGAGGAGTTGTGTCTGGGCAGTACATGGGACACATACAGGTGAGTATTAGTAAAGGACAACTAAGATGAAGGTTGCCTGCATAGCTGATAGAACTAGAAATACTATCTAGGGAACTTCTTAGACATCCAAAACAAGCACTCTAGAAACCCACAAAAGTTCTGGCAGGCCATCAATACCCTTCTAAAACCAGTCAAAACCACCACCGCATCTCCCAACAACAATTCTGATAATGATAGCTTAGCTTCAGAATTCAACCATCACTCCACAGAATCTATCCTCGCACTGTCTGTCCAACTATCCAACAAGAACACTAAAACCACCCCAACTGTAGAGCAAACTAACATACCCACCTTCACACTCTCACCTGTACCAACCTCTTCAGTTAAAAAGCTACTCTCTAAATAAAAACCCACCACACTAGCAGCAGATGGTTTACCCATAAATTTTCTAAAATTAGCTGCAGAATCACTAGCCTACCCTGTCTCAATTCTTATAAACCTGCTGTTTACAAGAAACCTATGTACCCCATCTATGGAAAGTGTCACATATAATTCCCCTTCACAAAGGCGGAAACTCCTATGAACTATCAAAATACCGGCCAACTGCTATCTTGTCCCCCCTTTCCAAGCTTCTGGAGAAATGTATTCACACCAGGTAATGCACTTCTTATCCTCACAAAATCTCCTCTCCCCCAAACAGCATGGTTTCCGCCCAAACCATAGCACAACCACTGCGCTACTCTCCTTTACCAATCAGATTAACCATCTAAGAAACAACAACAAATTAGTCTCAGCCATATTCCTAGATCTATCAAAAGCATTTGATATGGTCTCCCATAACCTGCTCTTAGACATTCTGTCAACTTTATCCTTTGCCCCCTCTACTACTTCATGGTTTAGAAGCTATCTATCTGACAGAAAACAATCAATTAAATGGCAAAGTACACTATCACCAACTACTATAGGCGTCCCACAAGGATCAACACTGGGTCCTCTACTATTCACCATTTTCACTAACAAACTACATACTTCCACACTGCATGCATCACTTATACAGTATGCAGATGACTCCACCCTAATCTGCTCAGCCCCATCCATAACCACTCTTTAAATGTTCACCCAAGAATCCTTCTGCTCGATGGAACAATGGATTACCGATATCCAACTAATTCTAAACTCCAACAAAACCAAATTACTCCTTTTTACCCCCAATAAATCCAAATCCACACCTCCTTCCTTCACTCTCACCTCCAAAAATGAAACCATAATCTTCCCCTCCCCTCACACTAAGTTGCTTGGGGTTGAAATAGATAACAATCTAAACTTTAATGTCCATATCTCACAAGCCATTACAAAAGTACATAAGAAACTTGGAACCCTATGCAAACACAAACAGTTCCTATCGGACCAAGCTAGAATCTCCTTAGCCCAAACCCACCCTCTTGTCTACCCTAATGTATGCATCACCAATCCTAATTCATATCAGGAAAACAGACCTAAACAAACTAAAGTCATGTTACAATACAATTGCAAAATTCGCTAACTCCAATTTTAGAAGTCATCACTGTCTTGCCTTGAAGCAACTACAGTGGTTAGAACTTCCTCAGCTAATTAGCTATCACCAATTAGTCCTCACCTTCAACATAATAAGGAACCCTCTGAAAACCCCAGCCCTAAACCAACTTCTAAACCAATATTCTGCAAATCGCCCTCTACGCTCATCCAACAAAACTCTGCTCTGCATAACCAAAGCCAATAACACTGCAGGGAAAAGTCTGTTCTCCCACACCACTGCTAGAGAATGAAATAACCTCCCCCAAAGTATCTCCTCTGCACCATCCATCTCACTTTTCAAGACATCACTAAAGTCACACCTCTTGCGATCATGGCTCTGTCCCTGTATCACATTAAAATCATTTCTGCTGTCCTCCTAACTTGCCACACCATCTCCTCACTGCTTACCTCATCTATTCTGTACTACTCAAATGCTCCCTATCAGGAACTACTATCCTACAAACTATTTCTGACGCTATGACATACCTCCTGAATAGCATTATTTTCCAGATTCCATTCCTTCATTTTTATGCTTTGTACTACCAATAGGGAATTCAACGTTTTGCTATCTATATACCAAGCTTGCTCAAATCAAACTAAGGTATGTAAAATCTCCTAGACTGTATATATGCCACTGTATAGAAATTTTCTGTCATTTGTGGATTGTGTTGTCATATAAAGGCATGGAGCTCTGATTGTATATATGCCTCTGTAGAGAACTATTTTTGTCATTTGTTGTCTTTGTACCATTATGTAATGGAGCTTTTCTCCCCGGGCCTCCGCTGTAAATGGGCCTTGTTCCAGTTGGACTTTCCCGGTAAACAAATGTAAAATAAATAAAAACTGCAATGTGTACTGGATAAATTAAATGACAGAGATATGCTTATAGTGTTTTTGTTTTTCTGGCTTGGTGCTCTGTAGCCTTTTTAAGCACTGATTGTACATAATGATGTCATGTTAATCTCAGGCTCTTAATTGTGAGACAAACATTATATCAGGAGCGATTAAATTATAATATAAAATAAGATTAGTTTTCATGTGTATGTCTTGTCAAGTAGTGCTATGACTATATTGCCACATCAGAAGGAAGTGTATATAGCCCAGTGTTTGTTTTGTTGTACATTTTTTTTATTCCTAAGCATTTCTATATCAGATGGAGATAAATACTTTGTTTGTTTTCAGGTCTGACATGGGTGAATATAAGAAACTCACCATCATGGCATCATAAATGGGATAGCACAATGTTTAATGCTTAAAATCTAGACAATAAGCAAAATGTGCCACCTGCCCTGATTGTAGTGCTTGTTAAGTCCCAGGTGGTCTCTTCTCACAGAACTGTATGGAAGCACTTTGGCAGCAGAACAAAAGTCTGTAAAGTACTTTGTGATGATGTTGTCCAGACAGCCCAATTATATGAAGCTTTTGTAACCGAAACATTCAACGACTACTGTGTTGAAAGCTATGACTCAGAGGGCCTCTTTTCTGTTCTTTCAGGTAATGATGAAGGAGGCTTGCTTAAATACATTTCTTGTTTTGAAAAATCCTCATCCGTTTCTTTAACACTAGGCTGGAGAACTTGTGTGTGTGTGTGTGTGTGTGTGTGTGTGTGTGTGTGTGTGTGTGTGTTGTGGGGGGGGGGGGTGACAAATCGGTGACCAGGAATAGCCCTAATTGTTGAAAATGTGAAACTGGCAAATTGCAAGCCCATTCTTGTACTATGTTTATCCCATTGCTTTTTGACTGATTTATCATGTTTAATTTTCACTCTCACAGCGACGCCATCTCACTTGTATTCTTTCTGGAAGGAGCATTGTTTATGCATCTGAACAATCTCACTCTTCTCAAGAAGCATGCCCTCTTACAAATTTTGATCTCTTTTTATTCTGCCATAGTATTCCATTCCTTTTGCCTCAGATGCTTTGACCTCACTGCTGGAGTGCAGCAGAAATTACTGGTATCCTAGCAACAGGTTTTCTTGCCTCTAAGTGAGTGGTACAGAAGTCCTCAGTTCAGTTTAAGTGCTGTACTGTTAGTTTTCCATAGCAGTAATCAAACGTTGGTCACTAAGGTCTCTTCTGCTGCATCCTTCTCCACCATGACCGCTGCTTCCCTTTGGGATTTGTGTCTTTCATAGTTTACTTTGTTTTCTGTGCTGTAATTCATTGCTGAGTTTTGAGACATCAGTTATGTGAAGGATGAGTTTTCAGAATGGAGGTATAGTAGAAGCTGTCAGATAGTGCAGAAACAGTTGACAAATAAGATACATTCATGTCCACAAGGCCTTAAGTCTTTTTTTATTTTTAATGAAGACAGTTGCGTATTGTCTTGTTTAACTGATCTGTGTTTGTATGAAGTCTTTTCTTTATATGAACATTTTTATTTAGATTTTGAAATACATAGTGTTTTTCCATTCAGTCAAACACCTAGGGTAACATTTTTTTCCTTCTTTGGTTTGTGGAAAACTTAGTATCTGGCTATGTCATCTGAGATTGCCATATACTATTAGAAGGTTCTGATAAAGAGTTGTAGCTGTGCCTTATAGCAGATTCTTCCAAAAGGCAGTGTGTGTGTGCTATGTCTAGTCTACTCAATGAACCTACTACAGAAAATCTGCACCACTGGTTTTGTACAAGGCATGAGGTGGTAACGAGGGATGCATAATTTGTGACATGACTCATGGTGCTTATCTGCTAATGTTTTTTATATAAACAGAAGTGTGATTTTGCTTACATATTAGTCATTCTGAGTTGCACAGAACAAATTGATTTAATATAGTGCAAAACAATACTAACCTGAAGTCCTGTCAATTAACAACATGTTGTTTGATTTCTCAATCAGTGCCTGCTGTTCACAGTGGTAGCATATTGTACTCTGGAGTACAGCTGGGCAAAAGTGGTCAAGAACCATTAAGAAAAATCAAGCATCTCACTGGCTTCCGTTTTCCTTGTTGCTGGGGTCCAAAGTTGGATTTTCTGGTCTAGACATTGCCTGTTGAAGTAGCACAAAAGATAACATCAGCGTGGAGGCACTAGCTACTGGGCTAAAATTAAGACATCTAGAGGCTGCCTTTAGTAGATTTCTTGATGCATACTGTCTATTGTATTTGCTCCATTACTATAACTAAGGAACACAAGTGATATTACTAAGGGAAGGAACGGGCTTACAAGTGGCAGACAGACTGAAGAGAGGCTTGATAAAACTGGAGAATAGTCAGAAATGAGGCTTAGATTCATTGTATATCCTACAATAGTAGCATGTGACTGACAGCAGATATAACTTTGGTTATTTTGCTTACTGCCTGCCATACCTCTAAACTGTAAAGATTTTCACAGAGTGTCTAGATTTTTGCCTCATATTTTTGGTTAATTTTTCATAAAACTGTGATTTTCTGGCAAAACACTGGCAAGTGATTAAATCAGAAAATGATGACAGACATTTGAGTTTCAGATTTCACACCCTTCAGAAAATTCATGCTAACACAAAACCTGTTATTTTATAAACTTTCTAAGTTTATAAGAGCAATATTTAAACAATTGTACCTATTTTGGGGGCCATCATACCCCCATTATTTATGGCTTAGTCCAGATTTCTTGCTCTAAGAGGTTGAGAGGTATGTTGCCTGCCAAGACTAATTTTTTTTTGTGTGAAGACTTGTGAATCTTTTCCCCCTTTTCTTGTAATTTATGTTGAATTTCTGTCACATTTCAAGACAGCTTTTGTATAAGATGAATAAATGCATATTGTGTTGGCAATGTTTTTAGAATAGTTTTACAGTTTGTTCTATCACCTGTTTTTCTTGGTTACTGTTGTTTTTGACTTGCTGAGTGTCATACTTGTCACGTGGTAGACTTTTAATGTTTTAAGGCACAGATATGTAGTTTGCCTCATTATTTGTTTTTTGAGTTCTTACTGAATTATTGCAATCCTTATACAAGTATAGTGTTTAAGCATATCAGTTTTTTTTGTCTTCTTGCCAGCATGAATAGTGTATCACTTTTATTAGAGGTATATTTGCCATCTTGGTTTTATGTTTCCAGGATGTATAGGTATGGAAATTGCCCTGCCACTTCAACTTGGATTCATATGTATTTAATTGTTTTTATTATGTTCATTAACATCTTCATACTGAACAGAGAATGTCTTGGGATAGAATTTATATGGACTTGTTTTGCCTGCCTTGAGGTACATTGCTAGAGTCTTGAAGAAGACATGCACTGTTGGTACGGATTCTATGCACATGTTGGTCAAAAATGCTTCATTTGCTAGATGATATATGGATATTTACTTGTTTGGTTTGCAAAAACTGGGCAGCCAACTGGATATTATAAACTATCATTTTATTTTGCTGTATTTCACTAACGAAAGTAATGTAGTTTGCTTCTGTGTTTATATTAATACATGTTTATTGCATCTAGTGCTAGCCATTTTCCTATGCGGTTTTGACAAGCAGTATATGATTATACATATAATTTAATTTGTTTATGCATTTATTTTACTTAATTTGTATGACTTTCTCAGGCATGAGTTTTGTCTTGTGCGTAGGATTTAAGCACCTCATTAAACTTGACTTCATGACAAATGAATATAAAGTAATGAGTAGCAAATTCACAGGATGATCATGCTATTGGTGTAGGAAAAGCAACAGTAATAGAGACAGAATGAAACATGGGAGGAACTGAATGTAAGAAAGGAAGGCATTACGGAGTGTGGGTGTTGGCATTCATAACTGAATAACCAGAACTAGTAGAAGAAAGGTAGTCCTCGGCCTGCTGCACCACTGTCTACAATACCTAGTACACTTTGCTAGACCTGACCACTTTAAATATGTAGGGCTGAGGCATTTCTGATGTGAGCAGTGAATGTAAACAGGCATGTATGCTATTAGTGAAAGGAAGGACAAAGGCCTTAATAAAAATGTTTAATTATATTAACAGAATAAGAACAGCCAAAGATCCAAACACTTTCAAAAGAGATGCGTAAGAGATCAGATCCTGAAGACAAAGTTTAGAATACTTAGGATAAGGAAATTTTTTTTTTCACAGACTGTTTGGGTCAGCTTTCCTGGATATCGGGTGATTACAGCACAGAACTCCTGACTGTTGTTACTCAAGCTGCTTCGGACTTGATGCTTTTCATATCTGAGCTGTTATGTGGCTCATGTAGCTGTTACAGGTTGTTAAGATTCAACATTTCAGTATTAAGTGCAGTAATTTCCTTGTTCATGATTGCTAGCTCTGCTGTAGCTGCACAGTGAATCTGGAAGGTTCTTTCCTTTGCTAAGCCATGCACTTTGCTCTGCTACTGCTTCTCTTAAATGCTGGATTTCTTATTCAAGCTGTTAAGTCATTTGACGTTTTGTACTTTTTACGTTCACTATACAGCACCTACATTTTTGTGACTCAATCTCGCACCCAACAAAGGCAATCCTGAAAGCTAGTAAAGCAAATAACAGGATAAAGCTTTATTATCAACAGTATTAGTCCCGATACCATTAACACCTCATGCACCCCTCAGGCCTTCCTTAAAGAATTTATACAACCTCCTGAATCAAACCATGTCACTTCAAACCTTAGATCTGCCAGCTTTCACTTCTCCTTTCTGTTTCTAAATTGTTAAATCTAATGAGATTGAGAAGATACTTGAGCAGTGCTGGGGTAGGTAGGGTAAAGACTGCCGTCAAGTTCTGAAATCTGACATCACCACCTCAATCCTCCCATTTGAAAGTAGCCTGAGTAAGTGCAATCATTAGTTTCATTGGCATGTGTGATCACTAGGGGTCAGTGACTACATTCTCTTTTTTATTAGTTGGCATTTCAGTAATTAACACAGCAGACTGTTAAGATAGTTCTTGGAAGAGTGCAGTTACTGCAGTAGTGCTAAGAAATTTATTGAGGCACGATGAGTCACTGAAATAATTTTCTCTTTTAAAAATATTTTTGACCATTTTCATGATGCTAGAAGCAGATTTAAGTATTTTTTTTACATTTAATATAATTTTATCTGCAACACATACATGTGCATTCACGTTAATATTAATATGCTGTGAACATTTCTGTGAGTAGAATGATATCTGGGGGTTGATGTGCTTTGGTAAGGAGACACTTCCTGTGTTTTTACTGTGTAAAATAAAAGGATTTGTAGGTTTTAACTTTGATTTTAGATATGAAACAGCTGTGCAAAATGTTTCTTTTCATTTCAATGTCTACAGTGTATTTTTATTATGGAGACATTCAGCCCTGTATGTTTGAACCTCAGTCGTCTAAGCATTACTATGAACTCAGTATGAAAATAGATTGCAGATATGCAGGAACACTGTGAGAGCAGCATTATTTGGGGAGATGTTTAACATAGCTTATATGGGTGCATTATACTTTGTCAAGCACTCAGATTGTCAACAAAGTGTAATGCCAGCACTTTGTTGGCCGTTTGCATTGTCAACATTGAAACATGGAACTTTGCAGTTCTATGTGAGCTATGCATGTGTGCAGATTAATGGGGTTGTGTTGTTTAGGGTTAGGAGGGGGATAGTTGCAGTTGTATGTTTGTGTGCGAGTGTTTATTATTTAAGGTTAGTATTAGGGCTAAGTTAGGTGATAGTTTGTATGGTGTATATATGTCTGTGTGCAGTGTATATATGCTGTGTATTTGTGTTTACCTTTCTTGTTTAGTGGTACTGATCGGGAAAGGTTTTTTGATAAGGTAATGTTTCAGGATGGGGTTAGGGACAGCAGCGTGGTTAGGGTTAGCACACATGAATAAGGTAGACTTGGGGGGGTGAAGCCTTCTGTCTGCCTTACTTATATGTCTTAACCTTAATCCTTTTTCTACCACTAGCCTGCCATATTACCTTTCCAAAAATACTTTCCCTAATAGTACCACTAAACAAGCTAGGTAAAATCCCTAAGTCTGTTACTGATGCTAAGGTACATTTTTTGTTAAATTTCCAATTGTGAAAGGAAAGGCTTTCCTTTTGCAATCAGTTGTGTTTTTTTATTTTTTTTTTTATTTTGAAGTTTCGACATGCAGTCATCAATATTTTGAACTCTGTGTTGACAGTATGGCTATAGCTCCAGTCTGTTCATACTGACCCCTTAGCAGCACTTTCAGAATAACTCCAATTGCTTGTCTTCCTAAATACTCATATACAAATATAGATGTAGATATAACAAAGTTTTGTCTGTGAAGAATAATGTTGTTTTGTTGTGGTAGGATATGCAGTTTTAGAAGCTGAATGGTTTATACTGTGTGTAAGTGGTAGAACGTATTTGTGTACATGAGGTTAATAGACATGTAATGAAATTAACAACAGTTCCTTGAAATTGTTTTCTTGTTTGGTAGTAAAAGTTAATTGTAATGGTGAAGTACGGCAAGAAGTTTTTTTGGGTACTGAGCCAAAGTGCGTGCTTATCGTCATTTTATGCTACTGCTTATCTGTTATGCTGCTTTCCCAATATGGTTCTGCCAATTGTCTGAGAACAGCTGAGACGTGCATTCCCTCTCTCAGGCATCAGTAAATGTGTTAAAAATCATACTGTGTATTGTGCTGTAATAGCACATGGTGCACACGTGTCTACAGACCTGTGCTACTCATAATGTTTCTATTACGAAATGCTGACATGACTTTATATAAGATGTGTAATGTCTGCAGAAAAGTATTCCAGTAGTTGTTGACTGTAATCCTGTCCACACATCTTCTATTGTATAACTTGTTTACTGCGATTTGTAAATACTGCTGCAGGTGAGACTACATAAGGAGGTAGGAAGGAATGCTGTAAGTTAAACAGCTGCCTACAGTAATAACTTGAGTAGGAATGGTGAATGCTGCATAGTTGATTTAATATTACTGTAACAGGAACATCCCTACCCAAGATACCCACAGTATAAAATGAAGTGTTATTCAATACAAACATTATACCATCTCTAGAAAATGTGCCACTTATTATAGTGAACAGGTACCAGGATTTTTCATTGGTGATTCTATACTTTACAAATATGACAAAGGCTGCATAATGTGAAGTATATTGTTTGGAGTCTGTATGTTCTCCCTGCGGTTGGGTAGCATTTGAAAGACATGCGTGTGTAAATGGGCATGCCTTCGTTGAAGGTTGGGTGTCGAGCTGGCACCTCGGCGTTTCGTAAAAATCTACTGCCAGTCATTAGTGGACTGGAGTTCTGCTGTGGCGACCCCTTACCGGGAAAAGCCAAAAGACAAACAACAACAACATGTGATCTTTTCACATTCATCTATTATTTACTGTACTGTACGCTTCACAGCTGGCATGCCATAAGCTTGCAAACTATGCCGACTATAGTTTAGAGTACATACTGTAGGAAATTCAGTCCTGTATTCTGCAGAGCCCAGCAATATGAAGACATCAGTATTCATCTAGGTTTTCAGTCAGTGAATCTTAATGTGTGGGTATGGCAGGCTGACTGTTTTTTTCTTTTCTGAACACTGCATGGTATAAATAGATGCCCCTGTTCATGACTGTGTATGGCTAATATGATAATTTATGAAGAGAGTATTTACAGGCAAACATTTTTCTCTTACTAAGGTGGGTCTAATTAAAATGCAGATGGTAACAACAATGTTGTCCAAATTTTTTCTGTATACATTTCAGTACAGGCCAATATTTTTCAGTTATGTTGCTATAGTCATATGTGTGATCATGTAATATACTCTACAGACATAATCTGTTAACATAAATAGGCTGTGGAAATGAGTTGCACTTGCATGGAATAATTACAATATTGCACACCAAGTTTAGAAGAGAGACAGCAACACTTTGAAGCACAATTTGAGATAGATGAGGCATTTATGCAGGGTGCCTAATAAGCTGGTCTCATGGATGGTAGTCAGTTATATAAGACAGATTACAACAGGACAGAATTTTATGTACATTTGTTCATTTTTTGTGTATTTGTGTGTGCGTGTTTTATTTCACATTGAGAGTATTGAATTAAGTGTGGTTTCCATTAAAAAAGTGTGTTTATAACCTCCTTTCAAGGGGAGGAAATTATTACTTGCCCAGAATTTGTACAAATGAATTGTCATTACATCAGAAGTGAAAAAAATCACGTTTTCCCCCTGAATTGGTGTTTTATATTATTAGATTTATACTTCACACCTGGCCTAGCTTTAGACTTGTATGCAGTGACACACATTACATGAAATGAAAGTTTTGGAAACTGCTTTATATCTGAGGTTATCATCTGAGTGCATTCTGTAGTTGAGACTCATAACATAGATTTTTTGAAAAATTTGCTAAAATATTTCAAACAGCTTTTGGAGATATGTCTTTTATTGCTAGGTACCTGCTGCAGTCCTGTATAACCATCTGGATATTTTGCTTTTTTATTTATTTAGTTTACAGTATTTTGTTGATAAATTCAGTATTTATTTGGCTCTGATCACTATTTTGTATCCTAATGAAACCAGAGCTAACATAATACTAATTTCTCTAAAAGTCAAAGTTTCTATAATTTTAAATGTTAAAGCAAACTCATTTTACTTATTCTGACAGATGTGTATCTATTTGAGGCTATATTGCCTAGTTGCCTAAGAGTTAGTAACTCATGTAGTATGCTGTACAAAGCTGACCATGTTTCCAACTTGTATTGATAGTTTTGTAAGAATATCTTAAAGTAATGCAGAGATGTTGATGTTTGTATGTAAGGACAAATTCAGTGCCGAATGGTCATTTGAAATCGACAAACTGCAGCATAAGCAAAACAGTGATTTTAAAATAAAATTTTAGCGATCAGTTATCTGCAACAAAATAAATATAAAAACTTAAATATATGGTCTTTTGTGACTTCGGGCCTAAAAAGACAATACTTATTTATAGAAGATATATTTCTATCTTTTTATATATTATGGTATATTACATAAGTTAAAGCTCCTCCTTTATCACTGAGCTAAGGAAAAAATCTAAAGAAATATAATGGAGTTGGGTGTTGGTATAATGGTTAAGGTCTTTATTTCACAGACAAAAGGACTATGTTTGAT
Source organism: Protopterus annectens (assembly GCF_019279795.1). NCBI lineage: Eukaryota > Metazoa > Chordata > Ceratodontiformes > Protopteridae > Protopterus > Protopterus annectens. The sequence goes on from NC_056738.1 coordinate 508,783,927, forward strand.
TCTCACTGTGATGGAAATTGGCTTGGCTTAAAATGGCTCACAATGGCAGCTAACCTAGTACTTCTCTATGAACCCGTTTAAGTAACTTTCAGCAAACATTTTGGATGAATATGTTACACTTTTCTGAAGATTTATAACTCTATGTACAGGGATCATTCACTAGCCAAAGAAACAGGCTAAAGACCCTAGTTGATGCCATTGCAGTCACAACACATGTGCTTGTTTGTCCAGCTTTAAGTATGCACACACACATACACTTTCATTATTTTATATTTGTTTGAAAATTAAAACGATTTTTCTCAGTAAAATTATTTAATATGCTGCAAGGAAGCTGCTAGCTCTCAGGACATGAAATGTGACCCATAAAGTGCCAGTGGCTGTTTAAATATTATCCTTATCAATAACAGAAGTGGTTCATCATCTTATAGTGTTAGACTGTGGAAGTGCAGAAGATTGGAACAGGTTCTCTCTTTAGATTATAATGAATTCATGTCTCGCAAACAGCACAACTACACAGCAGAATTATTCAGCAAACCATACCTGTTATTTCTATTGCAAAATAATGAACATGTGTGAAATAATCTGACTCCAGGTGATAGATAGCCTTCCAAAAAAACTGCACAGCAATTTATAGCTTTTCTTATCATCTCAACTAGACTGAGAAGAGATGAACAGTTTGTTGCCAAGTGTTTTGCCCATTTTCACTGCTGACTGTAATAAGCTTTAAGTGGGAGTAAAACCCAAAAAAGTATACACACAAACTATGGGAACAGCTGCAGAAGAGATCTTTTTTGTTGTATTGGTAGTATATGAGATTATGCAGAATAAAAAGTAAATCTAATGGATATGAAAAAGGAAGTGCTGTAGGTGCATCCTCCTAATGAGAGTTGGGGTCCATCCATCCTCAACCCCTTTTCCCATTTTGCACATGGGGTTGAGGTGTCACTTCAGCAGTGACAATCATCTCGAGCCAAGGTTTACACCACCAGGTGGCTAGCCCTGCCGCTGTAGTTCACTCTTTCAACTCACTCGCACACATACTTGCACCTATGGCCAATTTAGTGTGTCCAGTCCACCTACTGCATGTGGAAGGAAACCAGAGCACCCGGCGGAAACCCATGTGACCCCAGGGAGGACATGCAAACTCCACACAGAAAGCACCCCAGCTGAGAATCAAACTGGAAAACCTGTTGCTATGAGGTGGCAATGTTAACTCCTGCACCACTGCAGCCACCCTACCACCTGAGTAGTGTCCCATTTCTAGAGTCAAATCTGCAGACCAAGGAAAAGAAGCTGAAACAGCATTACATTGCCCTTCAGTAATAAAGTGCCCTGCCCATAAAAGCACATTTTGTGGTAATTCACTTGCTAGCCTGCCACTTTGAACCAAGACAATAAGGAGTTAATTTGTGGCTGGAAATGCTTTGTCACGTCTGGAAGGAATAAAAGCAGCAATAAACCATAAGGTGACTCTCCAGTAGGTAAGAAGTTAGTTTTGGCAGTTTAGTTAAGTGAGTCACAGAATAATTTTCTGAAAAGACTTGCCAGAAAGACAATATGCTGTAGTAAATACAGAAAGTGGGAACTCATATTTAGAAATAATTATTGTATTAGATCAGTGGTACATGCAACAGAGCAGACCACAAATACAGGAATTATTTAACAGATCATGAAATACAATATAAAGAATCATAACCTGGAAAACAAATCTATCAGTGCTTTTAGTCTTAGAAATTAAGCATTTCTAGTGATATTACGTAACTAAATAAATTATGCTGCAACCCCCACCCCCACCCCACCTTCAGGTCACAGACCTAGACTACCATTAGTTACTGAGATGTACAGACATTGGTTTTAAAGAGATAAAAAAAGTAAAAAGTGAATCCTGTAAAATTTTTGTTTACATGTATCCCTGGATAACATTAGTAAGTAGCCCTTTGACATCCATGCATTTCTGGTGGCTTGATAGCCAGGTCGAAGGACAGTTTGACCTATGTGCTAACAATTTTGGAGCAGAGAATTGTAGTGGATAGTGTTATATCTCATACTAATATCCCCTTCTGATTTAGAAGGGATCGCAGCTTGTTGTTCTTCTGTGCATCAGAAGGAAATATGAATCCCTGCAATTCAAACTTGGAAGCTCTGGGCACTGTTCCAAGCTAACATTCATTGTACCTGCAGAATGAAATAACAGTTCATAGTCCCACAGGACAGTTACTGAGAACAGTTAGATCAAAGAGTGCATGCCATGGCTGGTTGATCATACACCCAAAATGCTCTCCACTTGTTGATAGGCTTTTGTATGCCATGTTTCCTGCTCTGTTGGCAGAGCAGAAAGAATCAAGTGTACATTAGGGCTGCAAATTACAAGCAAGCTGTAGATACCCCAGGGTGAACGCAGTGTGGCCATAGCCTTTCACAAAGAAATTAGATCCTTATACAATAACAGATAACATGCTAGCATACCGGACTATGTAAAGCATGGATAATGAAAAATTCTTTTGATGTACCGTGCTAAATTTAGCAATTTAACATCTGTGTTCCAGGATAGGAAAGGAGAGAATCTAGTTTTATGGGATATGTCACAAAGGATTTCAGTGCTTGATAAGTAACATGGGACAGCTGTAAAACAGAGTTGTCAGATTTCATTCACTACACAGAGAATACTTTCCAGGTGTCATCTCTTATTTGAGAAATTGCCACTAAAGCCTTTTGTGCATCTGGAATGGGTCAACTAGGCTCTGTGGAAAAGGAGTCAAAAAGGCCAATTTCTCTGTCACTTGACTGCTGAAGCCATTGAAAGCCGTTCCAAATGCTTTTATAAATGGGTGTAACTTTTCCGATAGCTTGATAGCTTTTCTCTGTTAATGACTGACAGTATTCCTCATTTTAAAGCGTCTACATTTTGCTCATAATGTTTTTTTTTAATCTGTAATAATAATGGTTTCAGAACACACATCTGTGTTATGAAAAAGAAGTCTGAACATCAGTGAGTGTGTGTTTTATACAAAAAGCATTTTTTTGTCTGTTTTAGCAAACCAGCTAAATCATTTGCCTGTTTTATTTCAGCTGCAATGTGGTAAAGACAACAAACTGCTGAATGCTGTTTGGTATTGCATTTACCTATACCTGTATGAATACAGTACTGTGTCACTTGGGCATGTTAGTGGTGACATCTTACTGTTAATTAAAGTATAGCACTCTGCTGCCCCTAGTGGTGTTTGACATTAGTGAAATGTGTACAATTAGCTGCAGACTATTTTAACTGATCATTTCCTTACTGCTGATTGACCGGCATCACATCTGACTCCCAAGACTTTGTGTTTTTGCAGTGCTGTTTGGGCTATACTGGTCCTGAGACCACCAGTTGCCTGCCAGCAAAATTACTTGCAACCATGGCTCTTGGGATGGACTTTGCTCCTTTTTCTGGCTGAGGTTCTCTGATTCTTTAACTGAACCATCATGCATGACATTTGTATTGCTATTTGTCTGAACCTTTCTCTTACATTAGTTTGATAAGAGTGACTCTATCTTGTAAGTTTCACAAAACCATGCAAACCTCTCCGTCATTGTAAGGTCACAGTCTAATGAGGGTACCAGTTGAGTGACAGGTTTAACCTTTCAATTTATCATTCAGTCTGTGTTCATCCTCAGGTATGGTCATGAGCTTTGGTATTGAGCAAAAACATGAAATTACAGATACAGATCCTAGAAATTAAGAGTCATGTGAAGGGTAGGTGGGCTCACTCTCCATGCTAGGAGGAGCTTAGCAAAGTAGGAGTACCTTGTAGTACAGTAACCACTTTTCAGAGTTGAGAGGAATCAGTTGACTTAGTTCAGATACCTTGTGGGAATGCTTCTTAGGTATTTCTCATGGGACATGTACTAGACATGACCCAGTGGGTGTAAGCCCTGGGTCAGACTCCTGGCACATTGGAGGAATTATATATCTTAGCTTAACTGGGAAGGCTTGAAGAGCCTACAGGATCAGCTGGATACTGTTGCTTGAGGTAAGAAATTTACCCTGTCTAGTTTATTGTTATCATGCCCCTCAGCACCATAAGTCCTTCAGAAAATGGATGGATGGATGTTTAGCATAGCATTAGCATTAGTAGCTCCACAATCTAAGTTAGCTTTTAAAAAATTCCTAAAATGTGACTTTATTACTTTAAAGTTAGTTATTCTTCCTTTCTAACATAATTATTAACATACTGTGTACTTCATTCTCTACACTTTCCATGCTGTCTTATGGTTTACTCTGCCTTTTAACCTATTCAGCAACATATTGTATACTTTAGTTTCTGTATTTTATAGTTCACAAATGTTACTGTAATGCTGCCTCAGGGTCCATGTCATGGTTGAAATGGGCCAACTTGGATCACTCCGCTGCCCAGTTAAACAAACAAAAAGTAGGAAGGACACCTGATTCTTTCTGCATGGACAATACATTGTATTATCTATAGCGATGCACTACATTCGGTCCTTTTATGTTGTCTTCAGTCAAACGTTACCAAGTTCATGCCATAGCAGGAAAATGTGGCTCAGAAGTACAATATTTAGTTTGAACAAAATCACATTGAGCAAGTTACTAAACCAAACAGTACTCCTGGAGTGAGTTTGACAAAGGTCCATGTGGATTAACTATTCCCCAATTAGCACATACAGATAACAATATAAGAAGTAAATAATTCTTTCAGGCAAAGCAATCAAATACACCTTCAAGTATTCTGTAAAAAAATGAACACTAAAAAAAAAAAAGATTTTTTTTTTGCAAATGACAAACCAATAATTTTGCAAGAAACAGTCAAAAACATACAACCGCAGTCCTCCTGTAAGCCATTGCAGAGATAATGCCACGGTTAATTTTCTCAGTGCAGTTCACTCTGATAAGATTACATCAAATAGCCAACAACCTGCAAGGTAAAATCAAATAACATCAGCATGGTGATCTGTGTCAAGCCATTTTAGATGTAAATTAGATTATAATGACCAGGCACTGGTATTTCAGAAGAAATTAAATATGATGAAAAATGATCTAATTGAAGTGTTTTTATTATTTGGTAAGTTTGAACCAAGACTACATTTTTTTCAAATGGGCATCCATAAACATTTCTTCTGAAACAGAAATACAGTACAGTTGAAAGTATAGGATTCCAACTATTCGGAAAAAAAATGCAACTTGCATAGAGCTTACACTGCAAACATACCTTGTATTTAAACCGAGTATTAGATTAGCAGCACATTTATTAAATATAGGAGTTAGTTAAAATTTGCTGCAGTTGACTCACCTTGTACTTTCCTTTATACTGTGCATTACTGATATGTAGGTATAAGAGGTGAGTGGACTGAAAGTAATGACTGGGATAGCTGAGTTGACCGAGGGAGGCAAGCTTCTAGTGGCAGCAGCTGAAGAACCCTTATTGAACCTGTGACAGTAGCCCACTAGGAGGTATGACCTCATGATCCACTCCAGTGGCACCAAAACGATGGAAATAAAAATTGAATTACCAAAAACTCAAAAAGTGAGGCTCTTCCTCAAGAGTATGCAGGAAGTATGCACTGCTGCCCACTGTTATGGGCTTACACTATCCGCGCCCAAGAATGGCCTTCACACAATACCTCTCAATGTCTTAGACCAAAAAGTCTGGACAATGACATAAGTAAATGCGGGCTAAGGGCTAAAAAATAAGGACAATTTTTAAATATTGCTCTTAAATGTAGAGAGTTGATAGAATAACAGGTTTTGCTTTAACATTAAGTTTTTGAAGGGTCTGAAGTATGAAACTCAAATTTCTGTTATTATTTTATGACTTCAATCCTTAGTTATTTGTCAATAATTTGCCAGAAAATTACAGTTTTATGAGAAGTAGACCAAAAATATGAGGCAAAAATCTGGACATTTTGTGAAAATCTAGACAGTTGTGAGAGGTATGCTTCACACATAACACTCACCATTTGGGGGAGGAGTGATTTAGGCCTAGCTTCCCATGTCCCATTTCTACTTCCTAAATTCAGTTCCTTCCAGTGATCCCTTCCTCCCAATAACTGTATGGTAAATAAATTCGCACATACACAAACACACACACACAAACACACGCACACACACACACACTCCTGCCCTAGGAATATCACTATCAGCAATCCTGATTGCCTGACAGGAATACTACAGTTACTCTTCTACTCTTGTGAGGCATGCTGAATTACTGTAAACAAAAATGGTAATATATAGCACTGCAGTCTGGCCGATCAGACACAGGTGCCAGCAGACAGTCAGTATTCACAGTAAGAATCCTCTTGTTATTTAATAAATAAATAAATACATCAACTGCATGCTTGATAAACATGAACAGATAAAAATGCCTTACTTAAAAAAGCTGCTGCTGCATAGTAAAATGAAATGTTAAATATGCAGAGAAATATATATATGTTGCACATGGAACATAACTCCAGTTCTTTCAGGTAGGATATATAAAAAGATGAATTTGTTTATTCATCCATATCATTCCTAGCTCTATCCAGCTGGAAAAGTCTCCAAGATCTATGTACATTATTTGAATGTTCAACACATAACAGGCAGACACACAAATATAGTAATAATATCACAAGCACAGAGTAGCAAGCCAGTCCAGCACACATTCCAAACAGTAAAATGATGTCTGTCAGTTCAGTAGTCTCTCCAAGGTGAAAAGGTCAGTCCATCTGGTCACTGGAAGGATGTATTATAATGAGTTCACAACGGGAGGCATATCATCAACACTATTCCTTCAAATACTTCTCCTCTGATTGAACCATACTCCATGGTACTTTCTGGAAATGTTCCACAAGGTAATGTCTTCGGTAAACCAGTTTATTCTCTTTCATCTAATGGGTTTGTCTTTATCCTTCTTGCTAACACCTCCCAAAAGGAACAAAAGATAATATTAGCTACAGATCAAAGTAATTACATACCCAAGGTAACTGCTCTCCCCTCTAAAAGAAAGTCTTTCATTTTATGTAATACATTTTTTCATACTTTTTTTATTTTATATATTAGCAGCACATTTATGTTTTATATGTTGTTGCTGTTCTTCCAAAAATAACACAAGTACAGCTGCAAACATTATACATCATTTTATATACTATCCAGAAAAACAAGTTCAAGTCTTATACATGTTTTTAACTATATTTACCCAGTTCACATTTCCCAGGCCAGCTACTTCATAATCATCTTACTAAAAGCAATTACAAATTTTATAAGGCTTACATGCAGCTCAGATTTGTTAAATTCTGGCAACAACAACAAAAAAATGGTGGCAGATTTAGGCACAAATAACACAGAACTAAGGCTACAAAGAACTATGTATGTAAATGTCAAAAATGTAAAACTGGGGTACTTTATAATGAACTAAGACTTCACAAAATGTATGGGTCAGGCAAACCACGTAACCAAAAATCACTCAATTTATTAGTTCCACGGCAAATAAAAAGTGTTTTAGTACCACAGCAAGTACGTATTTTCCACGGCAAATAAAAAAAAATATTTTAGTACTACGGCAAATAACAAGTATGAAGCGCTTTTCGTCTGGTGTATTAACCAGACTTCATCAGATACATTTAATTCTGCAGCAAGTCTTCTTTTTAAACTTTACTAATCAAATCACATGACTCCCAAACCATTAATTAACACAATTAAATTCAATTAAATCAATTAGAGCATTTGTTTCCTTATATCACCCCATTCTTTCTTATTTCAATGATGTTACCCTGTCTACTGTATCAGCTGTATATTAAAACAAATATGTGTGTATATGGGTTTAGATAAAACCTATAAAAACACACAAAATATAAAAACATGTAATAAACTACTTTTAAAAACTACTCAATCAGACATTTATCTCATCAAGCTTTTAAGTTTTAACACACAAGTAATCGAATACACTTCATTCAACCCTGGAAAATGGCAAGAGTCAAGTCTCAATTGCCATAACAGTTAGAGTTTTTCTAAAAATAAACTTGATGGGCCACTCCTTTCATTTTCATGTATTGAAATATGGTCAATAACTCTAAATATAAAGAAGTGGTTGGGATATTCCACACAATGTCTAGTCAGGGCATTATCTTGTTTTTGCTTATTAATTGCATAAACATACTCATATACTCTATCATGTAACCTACGATCCGTTTTTCCAATGTAAAAAGCTGGACATGTCTGACACTGGACTGGGTAAATAATAGATTTTGAATTACAATTATATTTGCTCTTCACTGAGTAATTTTTAGCCCTAACTGTATATATCTCTCTCCTATTGCAACATGTTTACATTGGTTAGACATTTCACATCGATACATCCCTGCGTTCCTGTGTATACCCATCATCTGCTTCTCAATTAAATTTTTCATATTTTTATACCTCCTAAAGGTAATAACTGGGTGTTCTCCTACTTTCTGAACAATACCTCTGTCGGAGGTTAATATGTTCCAGATTTTTCTTATTATTTTCTGTATTTCCTTAGTACTCAGGTTATAAGTCAAAACAAAACTCAGTGTGAAATTAGTCACTCCTTCCCTAATATTGGATTCAACAAGTCTTTCAGGGGTATCCTGTGATATAATTGTACCAACATCCCTATCTATGGTACTGTTGTTTTTCCACAGTATGGGTTTATATAATCAGTTCTCTCTTTTTGTTTGGACCTGAAGTATAATATTTAATAAGAAGTCTTCTGGGTAACCCTATGTGTGAACATATGCCTAAGGTTTAAACATTCATCCTCAAAATCCTCCTTTCTAGTAATCATTCTAGCTGCTTGCACCACTTGTTCTTTAACTACGGACTTCTTTTGGTAAATTGGGTGCGAGCTTGTGACGTGTAAGAAGGAATTTGAGTACATGTTTTTCCTGAACAGTTTCACTATATATTTTTGTTCTAGTGTGTCCTTATGTAGTTCCACGTCTAAATATGCTATATTGTTTTCCTGGTAGTCGCTAGTAAATTTTAAAAAGTTAGTTGTATTATTGAAATAATCTACAATGTCTGTTGCCACCTTATTGTCTCCTTTTATAATGATAAAAATATCATCAAGGAACCTAGTGTAAAATGAAGCTACTTTGTCCATAAGTGTATTATTTATGACAAATTAATGTTCCCAATGGGCCATCACGAGGTTAGCGAGACTCGCTCCGCATGGTGAACCCATCGCAACTCCTACTTTTTGTAGGTACCATTTATTGTCAAAGGAAATATAGTTATTCTTAAGTACAATACTTAAAAGTTCTTCTATTATTCTTTGGTCATTGTCAGTAGCTCCTCTCTCTCTCATTAAGTCGACTACCCACTCAATACCTAAATCTTGGGGGATTGAAGTGTGTAGATCGCATACATCTACTGTTAAAAAGTTGAATTCTTGGACAAATTTTAGTGAGTTAATGTTTTCAAGAAATGTCCATGAGTCTTTACAAACTTGTGGTTCTTGGTTAACAAATTTCTTTAACATTAAATCAGTGACCTTTGCACAAGAGTATGTTATTGACTGTCTTGCGTCTACTAAAGCTCTCATTGGAGGGTCTCAAATATTATGTTTTTTTGGGACTCCAAATAACATCGGTGTTTTTAGTGATTGTATGGTCAAGTAGTAGTTATACATGTTAACATCAATGATCGTGTCTATGAACATGTCATTAATGAAAGTTCTTATTCTATTATATGCTATATTAAGTTCATTTAAGCTGTCACATAAGTATTTTTCCTGAGTAAACTCTCCATTTTTTTAATATATTGTGTGTTATTCATCGCTACTAATCCTCCACCCTTATCTGGTTTCATGATGCATACTGGTAGACTTCTAAAGTTGTTCAAAGATAATCTTTCATTTTTTGACATGTTGTTACCCCTAACATTTTTGATTTTTTCACTAAACAGGTTTCTAAAATCAATTTCACAAATGCGGTCAAGCATACCAACAATTGGGTGGGTGGGTTAAATGTACTTGTTATTCTCATTTCCTGTGGACCCTGAAAATTGTTACCAAATAAAATCGTTAGGTTTAATTTCCTAATAAATAGTTTAAAGTCCAACAACAGTTCTTCTATATGGCCTCTTTCAGATGGAACAAAAGTCAGGCCTTTTGCAAAAAGTTCAATCAAGTCTTTCTCAATTTCAAAGTCTGTGTAATTATACACTTTAAAATCTTTCTTTTCATTTGTGAAAATAGTAAGAATGGTAGAAGGCATAGACTCCTCTATGTTATTTACTATTTCTTCCGGTTGTTCGTTCCCCGGGTTTTGTAATTCCGTGTTTGGTACTTGCGGTTCATTACAAAGTTCTTCCCCCTCTGGCCTGAATAGTTTTTTGGTTGTTGTTGTTGGCCATTCTGTTGGTTTTCATGTGCCTGTCCATTAAGTAACCCACCTCTACTATCAGTCTCCAAATATTCCTCTGTTGTATTACCTGAGTTGTTTGCCCCCACATTTGTAATCACCTCTTCCTCTTGTCTTAGTGCTGGTTGATTACTTGTATGAGTGGAGTAAGTTTGGCCATAACTGGTAGTATTCCATGCTTGTGAAGGGGGGGGGGGGGTTTGGATAAGTGGTCCCTTCTTTATATTCTTTTTAATTTTAATTTCTTTTGATTTTTCCAACTTCTGGCTGATGCTATTAAAACTTCTATTGTAATCAAACTGGTAACGATTAAAATCATTATCCACTTTTATTTCTTGATCAAGTTCCATGACTTCGCCAGCCAGTTGGTTAATAAATAACTGGTAGTGTTTTATCATAAGTTTAAGTAGGTCTATACCTTGTTTATTAAATAAATGGATCAGTTCTTTGTGAAATTCTGACCCAGGCTCTAGACCTGTAGGATACTGCTAGGTACGGAGACCCTTTGGCACTATGTTCTCTTTAATACACGTTTCAAAATAGTTAACTTCCAATTGAAGTTTCTTAATTTTTAACAACTTTGCATCAAAAACTTTTAATTTGAAAACTTCCAGCCGGTTCTCTTGGCATCGAGTTGTTGTTGTGGCCGCTGAGTTTCGGTTGCTCGCTCAACCAACTTGTGATGTCCTGGATACCAATAAGCCCCGAAGTAGTTTGTTGTGTTTGAATGGGTCTCTGCAGTCCTTGGTTGTTCCAGTTATTCGAATGAGTGTTAGTGCTGGTATGTCCTGGAGTTGTTAAAGTATTCCCATTGTTATGTTGAACTGAAGTTATGTTGACATCACTGTTAAGATTATACACACCTCGCTCTTCAGGTGTTCTAGTAAGTTTTGGTCTGGAAGGCTGTGATAGTTGCTCAACTCTGGCCGTTAGTGTTTCTAATCGTTGGTTCATCACCTCTATCAGTTGCATAAGACTTATGCTTTCGTCCACCTCGAGTGGTGGTGAATTTAGTCCTAGGTTCATGTTGCCTGTAGCCATATGATCCACAAACTGCGTACTACATGAAAGACTGTACAAGCTAAGACTTCACAAAATGTATGGATCAGGCAAACCACGTAACCAAAAAGCACTCAATTTATTAGTTCCATGGCAAATAAAAAGTGTTTTAGTACCACAGCAAGTACAAGTATTTTCCATGGCAAATAAAAAATATTTTAGTACCACGGCAAATAACAAGTATGAAGCGCTTTTCATCTGGTGTATTAACCAGACTTCATCAGATACATTTAATTCTGCAGCAAGTCTTCTTTTTAAACTTTACTAATCAAATCACATGACTCCCAAACCATTAATTAACACAATTAAATTCAATTAAATCAATTAGAGCATTTGTTTCCTTATATTACCCCATTCTTTCTTATTTCAATGATGTTACCCTGTCTACTGTATCAACTGTATATTAAACCAGGTATGTGTGTATATGTGTTTAGATAAAACCTATAAAAACATATAATATATAAAAACATGTAATAAATTACTTTAAAAAACTACTCAATCAGACATTTATGTCATCAAGCTTTTAAGTTTTAACACACAAGTAATCGAATACACTTCATTCAACCCTGGTAAATGGCAAGAGTAAAGTCTCAATTGCCAAAACAGTTCGAGTTTTTCTAAAAAATAAACTTGATGGGCCACTCCTTTCATTTTCATGTATTGAAATATGGTCAATAACTCTAAATTTAAAGAAGTGGTTGGGATATTCCACACAATGTCTAGCCAGGGCATTATCTTGTTTTTGCTTATTAATAGCATAAACATACTCATATACTCTATCACGTAACCTATGGTCCGTATTTCCAATGTAAAAAGCTGGACATGTCTGACACTGGACTAGGTAAATAATAGATTTTGAATTACAATTATATTTGGTCTTCACCGAGTAATTTTTAGCCCTAACTGTATATCTCTCTCCTATTGCAACATGTTTACATTGGTTAGACATTTCACATCGATACATCCCTGCGTTCCTGTGTATACTCATCATCTGCTTCTCAATTAAATTTTTCATATTTTTACCCCTCCTAAAAATAAGACTTGCTGCAGAATTAAATGTATCTGATGAAGTCTGGTTAATACACCAGACGAGAAGCGCTTCATACCTGTTATTTGCCATGGTACTAAAATATATTTTTATTTGCCGTGGAAAATACTTGTACTTGCTGTGGTACTAAAACACTTTTTATTTGCCGTGGAACTAATAAATTGAGTAATTTTTGGTTACGTGGTTTGCCTGATCCATATATTTTGTGAAGTCTTAGTTTGTACAGTCTTTCGTGTAGCACATACTTTATGATGAATCTTAGCAGCCGAACACTTCAGTGAGAAATGCAGAATTACCAGTGTTGTTGGTTCAGGCTAATGCCACATTTAAATGTCATTATTGACAAGTGATGTTTAGAATGAAATTAGTTGACATTTTGTTTAGGTTTGCTGACTGGCTTTGTTTGTTTTCTTCTTTTGTTTACTGTCTGGAAAAGAGGCTGATCCTAGCAGAATTGTGTGTTAACCAGTGAAGCAAGCCATAAACTACATATGAGTATATATAGCCTTGGATGTATGACCTATCTTTTTGTTTTTCTCTCTTTTAACCAAGGTAAAGAAGCAACCTAAGAGCACTGTCTGGTTAATTGACTTACTCAGAGTCACACAGGCAAATGGAGTTAGAAAGAATCAAACCCTGTACCCTTGACTACAGAAAGCAGCTCACTAAGAGTTTAAAGCCTTAAGCCAGTGTGCTAATGTCCAGACCTGTACTTGTGTCTTTATCTTCTGATAAATCACTAAAGGTTAACATTTATAGCCAGTAAAGCTGATTATTAGAGCTTCATAAATTTTAATTTAGCTGTTCAGAAAAGGAATATTGATGGAAAAAACTATTAAGGGTAACTTTTAGGTGAGTTAGAGTAGTTTGCTGCTTATCTGTCTTCAGTTCTGTAATGACCTGACCCTTATTAACTTCCTTTTTCTTGTAAATCACTGAGGATTTACTGTATGACAGTTATTACAGGTTTATAGTTTTTTATTGTTCAGATAATACACTTCCATGCAACACTTGGTGCTCTGTTAATATTTTAAGTGAATTGCAGTTGTCCGGCACTTATGTTAACAAACTGCTTCTTGTAATACAAAGGATTACATGGTTTGAATCATTTTACCTCCATTTGCCTGCTTTGAGACTTTAAGCAAGTCATCTAACTAGACTGTTCTCTTCAGTTACCCCTTACCGGGAGTTAACAAATGTATCAAATAATATTTAACATTTGTCCCTCATTATTTCTGGCTTTGTCCAGAACTCTCGAGCTATGAAACTGAAAGCTATTTTTGTATGTTCCTTTTAAAAGTTGTGACTTATGGCATATTGCTTCAGGTTGTGGTGACTAAGTAACAACAGGCATGTGTTTCATATTGTGTATCCTTCATAAAATGTTTGCTAATATAAAGCGTATCGATGCTGTTCGCATATAAGGGAAATATTTAAAACTTTTTCTAGATTTTTGTTCTTGTTTCAGATTCTTGAGCTAAGAAGTTCAGAGGAAAGATGAGAGTTGCACTGTATGGTTCTGACATCAGTGAGCTGAGATACATTTTGGGACTATTACTTATGAATTTATTCATTTCACTTGATCTCTGATCTCAAGAAAATATCTTAAGTGTACAGTCATATGTGGCTGTAATTAATGGGTGTGGGCACATGTGCATGTGGATCAAAGATCAAAGTATTAGCAATGCAGCAGGTGCATTGATGGGAAAAAAGTTGTTGTTTATCACTGAGAATTTGTAAGTAGAGATGCTAAGAGAGAATAAGAGAAATGATTGCTTATTTTGTTTGTGAATGGGGGGGGGTTATAGACTTTTTCAACTTAACTCGTGTCTAACGTGTAACAAGCTGCATGTGTGGTGAAACACAATATAAATAGTCTTATAAATAGTGTTAAAGGAAATGTTTATGTTGTAAGCAGACACTGTTCTGACAAGCAAGAACATATACGGGTATCAAACAACTTTTTATGCTTATAAAGTCTGACATTTAACTGTTAGTAAATGTGTCAACTTGCACAAGATAGTGTAGTATTTTGCATTTTGAACATGGAAGGTTAATTATGGCTGTAGTTTCTTTAATAATTTTGCATGTTGGTGTTATGGGTGGTATGGTATGGTGTTTATGATCTTGCAAACCTGTATTGCTGGATTACTTGATGCTGACTGGGATTGATTATGCTTTTTTGGGGGAGGATTGCTTGGCTTGCCCATTTGGGGCCTTGGACTTTTGCAATTTGAGGTGTTTCTCCAAAGAGTGTCTAATGATCGAAGAAGTGGGTATGTGGTAAAAAAAGTAAAAAGTGACATTTCAACCTTGTTCCCTCCCTAGTTGTTAGTAAATGTTTCACATTTTGCCCATTTGTTCCACCCTATGAGAGACATTTTAAAGATGAAAATTTGACTACATCTGGATATTTCTTAATTATCTTGCTTGTTGGTACTATGCATGTTATAGTAAAGTCAAACCAAACTAAACTGTCTAAAACTGAATAATCTGGCTTAGGAATTTAAGGACATATAGTTTTACTTATCCCTGCCATTAAACTAGAAAATCTTATGCTGAAGCCTGTTCATAAACAGTTATAATAACATTCCGAAAATCTTAATAATCTCTGTCAATAAAACTGAAGATTCTTCTGCTGTAACGTACTCTAAGGCAGTTAAAATTACATTTACAAAATCATAACAGCATTGGTTAAAATCCTGCATATCCAAAAAAGTGTTAAATTCCTGGAATGGGTTATTGTGACCTGACATTCCCTTTTGAGTGCTACTCATGCCTCTCAGCTGTCCCTGTTTTTGCAGAATATCTTGAATTTTGCTTCAAATGTTTGTCCTGTCTTTCATAACAGTTTTGATTTTCTGGTAAATCACTCATGATTACAATCGGTAATGTCAATCATTGAAGTTTTATACTTATTGTTAAAAAATGCATATTTCTGCAAAATATGTTGTTCTATTAAATTTTATGTGAATTAGCATATTTTAAAATTGTTCCTAATTATTTTCCCCCAAAATTATTTTTAGCTTTGCCCATAATTCTTGACCAACTAAACTGAGAGGTATTATGCTACCCAAAGCATTCAGATTTAAATTATTTCTACTAGAGTTATTTCAGAAAACCAGATAGCGTACCAGGAAGTTCTTGCTGCTGCATTTGCTTATCAGTGTTTTTTGTCTTTCTTACTGCTGCTTTAGCACTGTCGCCTTACAGTAAGACGCTGTCTGGTTCGACTCTCAGCTAGAGCGTCTTCTGTGTGGAGACATGCGTGAATGGGCGTACCTTCGTTGAAGGTTGTGCGTTAGGGCTGGCAACTCAGCATGTAAAAATCAACTGCCAATCATTAGCAGACCGGAGTTCTGCTGTGGCAACTCCTAACCGGGAAAAGCCGAAAGACAAAACTGCTGCTTTCCTCTTAGTGGCTAGAAAATGTACATGTATTTGTAGTCTCAGAAGCTCAAAAGGTAGCATACTAGCTTTTGGTGCAAAAGACTGTAGGAGGTCTGTTCCCAAACCAGGTACTGCACTTTTGGGTGTGACATCCTTTGGCTGAAACATTAAACTGAAGTCCCACCTGTATGAGTCAGTGAGAGCTCAGGTGGATGTGAAAGATCCCACAGCAGCTATCAAAAAGAGTAGGGGTTCTTTATACCGTATGATATTTGCAATATTTAGATATACATTACTTACAGTTATTTACAATTTTAATACTTATACTCTCCCATCTGTTTAATTTTTCAGTAAATTCCAATCATTTTTATTTACATTCTTTATCTCCCCACCCTTATTTTCTGCAACGTAAATCGTATTTTCATCAATATTTCTGACAATATCCATTTTCCATTAAATTTTATCTCCTATATGTTTCATTCTATATAGTCCATATTATATAAAATATCTTTTTATCTATTGCATTTGGTTCCTTTTCTCCTTTGTTACTATAATACCCATATTGTAACATATTCATATTTATATCTTTTATTTCTTTAATGCCTTCCACAATATTATAGTCATAGTCATCAAACCAGCAGATAAAGGAGGTCCCATTGTCATTATGGACCGTGAAGATTATAGAGAAAGTATGAGGAACTTACTACAAGAGGATTATTTCTACACTAAAATAGAAATGGAAGATGTTCATAAAATATATAGGATATATGATATGTTAGATGATTTACTTATGAGCAATAATATTAGTCTAGATTTGTTTAAATTTCTAAGAGTTAATTACCCATTAATACCTATTATTCAAGGTTTACCGAAAGTTCACAAATGTATATTTAAACCACCCTTGAGACCCATAGTAGCTGGACGACGTTGGGTTACAGAACCTCTTTCCATCTACCTAGAACATTCTCTGAGACCAGTTGTGGAAGTTAATACATATATTTTAAGAGATAGTAAACAATTTCTGCTAGATCTATACACTTATATGAAAAGCATAAGATATGATGAATCATATATATTAGTTACATTAGATGTCAAAAGTCTGTTTACTGTGATATCTAATGACACTGGAGTTGAAAAGACACATCGTTATATGTCCACACATTCCTCTTTGGATGGTAAATTAGTAGATTTGTTGACCCTTTTTTTAGAAACAATTTTACATAATAATATTTTTTTGTTTGATGAGAGTATATACATTCAAAATGATGGTGTAGCAATGGGCACATTGTGTGCCAACAGTTATGCAAACATTATTATGGCCAATTGGGAAGATAAAATGCTGTTCCCTCTGGAAAGTTTCAAAGCAAATGTTGTTTTTTATAGACGATTTGTGGATGATTTGTTTTTGGTTTGGAAGGGAGATGAGAATAGTTTGTTAGAGTTTGCCTCATTGATTAACAGCTTGACTGATTATTTAAACTTTACGATGACATTTTCCAGACATCATATCTCTTTTTTAGATATTAACATTGAGAGATTAGACAATGGCCTTCTCAACACAGGAGTCCACAAGAAAATATGTCATAGAAACACATTATTACATAGGAATAGTATGCACCCTCATTATGTTTTTAAAAATGTTGTGAAAGGCCAAGCCATGAGGGCTTTTAGACTTAATCCAACTGAAGATGGATATGTACAGGAACTCTCAGATTTGAAACAAAGGTTGGTTGATAGGGCTTATAGCCCAATAGAGGTGGATAAAATTATAAGGAAACTTAGCTCAATGAGAACTACTAGAGCAAATCCTCATTTTTCAGACAAGCATAGTGATACTAACACGACGTCTGTAAGGACTCCTGGTAATATTAAAGTTCCCATGTTTTTTTACTTCTGACACCTGTATTTTAAGGGACACGATTAAGAGACATTGGGGTACCCTACTTTTAGATGATAATATTAGGGGGATAGTGGGTGATGAACCCAAATATTTGTTTAAAAATAAAAGGAACTTAAAACAAATATTATGTCATCCCTCTAATTTTAGGATAAGAACTAACAACAATCACACTGATACTGGCACGAAACCTTGCAATAAATGCAAACAATGTGACTACATAGGTACAAGGCACACTTTTTTACATCCTCTTTTGTATCAAGAATTCACATTCCATGTTTCAGCTGATTGCCAAACTGAACATGTCGTTTACCTCGCTAGATGTATGTCCTGCAAAGCTTTCTATATAGGTAAAACAAATAGAAAATTCAGAGACAGAATCAGAGAACATCTCTATCATGTACGTATAGGATCTGATTTCAACGTGCTTGCCAAACACAATATGGCAGCTGGTCCAGAGCATGTTTTTAAATTCTCAGTAATACAAGCCATAAATCCAAACATACGTGGTGGTGACCTTAAAAATTATACAGAGGAAAGTGAACTAAGATGGATTATTAGGTGTAGAGCAGACAAACTACCAGGGCTTAATGATAAAGTGCCCTTAAGACCAATACTTCGGAAAAGACGATTGAAAGTGACCAAGTGAAATGCTATTAGGTTACTTTCAAAGAATGTAGTCTATTATGTTATGCCATACTTCTGTTTTGCCAGAAGAACACTAGTATTTGAATTAGAGTCCATCACCATTGCTATTTCCTTCCCCACTTTATATATCATATGTATACTATATCAATTAGAGGTTTTTACAAAATTTATGTGCTAAGTTGGTTTTAGGATTTTTTATCATTGATATGGCACATATATGTTTTTAATCACAACATATTTTTAATCACAATGTTTAAAACTTTTATATATATTTCAGAGTTTTCTATGTGCATGACATATACTACATGCATACTTAGGATTTTTGTGCATTTATATATATATATATATATATATATATATATATATATATATATATATATATATATTTTTTGTATCTCTATTTTATTATAGACAGCTTGGTTAGATGTATTTAACACTTTGTTATAAGTGCTATGCCATGAATTTCATTAGGAAATGACGTCAGTTTTTATACAACCAATTAGAGTATTTGTACCATTATTTAAATGCTGTTACTTTGTATAACTTAATGGTCTGATGAAGCCTGCATGGTGAAAGCGCTTACCCGTTTTTTTATTGTGTCGAA
Organism: Protopterus annectens; assembly: GCF_019279795.1. Lineage (NCBI taxonomy): Eukaryota > Metazoa > Chordata > Ceratodontiformes > Protopteridae > Protopterus > Protopterus annectens. Next base: position 508,802,929 of record NC_056738.1, read on the forward strand.
TAAAAACTTTTACTCTTCACGGAATCGATTATCCAGTATTTGTTTCGCATATTTCCTTGGATATTTGTGATATAATCTCAGAAAGGACTGTTGCTGTGTTAGTTCCTGTGGATGTTCTTTATTTATACGTGTATTTTTACTTCTTTTTACGCCGTAGGAGCTTTTACTCTTTGGGGGTGCTTTATTTCACTTCTACTCATTGTTGCCAATATTTCTGACAATATCCATTTTCCATTAAATTTTATCTCCTATATGTTTCATTCTATATAGTCCATATTATATAAAATATCTTTTTATCTATTGCATTTGGTTCCTTTTCTCCTTTGTTACTATAATACCCATATTCTAACATATTCATATTTATATCTTTTATTTCTTTAATGCCTTCCACAATCTTATTTCACATATTTCCCATAATTTCTTTACCCTTTTACATCCCAAAAAACACATTTTCTTTAGTTTTAACTTCATCATTCATAATAGATACATAGCCTTTCTCCTATTTTTTAAAATATTAGCTTTCACTGGTAACTTTTTATTGTTAATCTCTACAAAAAATCTCTACATTCATAATATATTTTTACACCACTCTAATCTTCCCTTTATGGCTTTTCTTTTTTCAATCTCTATTTGTTTCCATGGATATATCCCCCAATGTATTTCAAATGATATTAGCCATGAAACCATCATCATGGGCAATTTCAGTATTGACTGGTCCAAATGTAACTCACAAAATACCCAGCAATCATAGCAACCTCTGGCTTCACACAAGTTATCAAAAGTCCTACCAGACTAGACAAAAAATCAAATAGACATTCTATTCTAGAATGGACCCTGATAAACCCTCCCACTATCAAAATTCTGACTGGCTACCTGAGAGCCTCAGTGACCACTTACCTACCTATCTGCTCAGATGAAATATCATCCCTATTAAACATACTGTTTTTTTTTGACAAATCTGCCATAAGAAAAACTTTAACCCTAAGAACTGATAAACACTCTAAAAAAATGTAACTGGACTGCCCCTAGATACTGTTGAACATTTTAATAGTACTTTCCTTAACATTATTAATAGTATGGCACCTCCCAGAACAGTCCTTGTAAACGCAAAATATACTCCATGGCTATCTAATGAAACAAGAACCCTCCTTAAGCTTAGAGACAAGACTTGGGCCTTATGGCATACTAACAAAACTCAACCTAATCACTTAGCATATCAAAAATCAGGAATAAGGTCATACACTAAATCCAGTTAGACAAAAAAAAAAAAAATAAAAATGCTACACTAACATGCAACTGAAACATCAAGGAAATCCGCAAAAATTCTGGGCCATAATAAAAAAAAAATCCTCCATCCTGGACAAGCCACAACTTCCACCCCTATTGTACCGAGCAGCTCAGAGTCCACTGCTGAAAAATACAATAAATACTTCACTGAAAGTATTCTATCTCTAACCAAAAACAACCATCACTATCAAGCATCTACACCTAAGTCATCCAACAATAAGAAAGATACTTTTGCATTTCAACCCATCTCCACCAAAGTCATAAAAAACTTGTAAGAAAACTCAAACCTACAACAATAGCTGCCGATAACCTGCCAGCTGAATTTCTAAAAATAGCCAAAGTCATTTCCTATCCTGTACCACTACTGATTAATTGGTCCATTGCTAAACAACATGTCCCATCAGTTTGGAAAATCTCACATATAATTCCCCTCCACAAAGGTGGACAGTCCACAGAACTCACACATTATACACCCATCACCATCCTAGCCCCTCTATCTAAACTCTTAGAAAGCTGCACACATTCTCAACTTCTGCATTATCTCCCAACAAATAATCTGCTAGCCAAATCCCAACAATGTTTCAGACCCTATCATAGTACCACTGCTGCACTCCTCAGCTTTACCAATACCATAAACCAATACAGAAATGAAGGGAAAGTAGTTTCCTCAGTCTTTCTTGATGATATGTCCAAGGCCTTTGACACAGCTTCCTCTTACAAGCTACTGACTGTGCTCACAAACATAAAAGTCAGCCCTTCTGCTCTGTCCTGGTTCCAAAGTTACATAACAGGTTGAAAGCAGGCAGTGCAATGGTTACAAGATCTGTCCTCCCTACTCCCAGTCACACTTGGTGCCCCACAGGGTTCCATTATCTGTCCTCCTCTTTTCAGTATTTTTATTAATGACCTTAATACTGCCAGCCCACTAACTTCCATAATCCAATACGCAGATGACTCTACACTTATATGTGCAGCGTCTATCATGCAACAGCTTTAAGGCATAACACAAAAGGCCATTGAAGGCATTGTAGTGCCGAGGCGCTAGAAATCAAATAAATTCCTTTTCAGTTTCTTTGGATGCTGGTTGGTCATATTTTATTTTCTTTGCTTCATATTGTTGTTGGTGCATAACACAAAAGTTCTTCACTGAAATTGATTCATGGCTGTCTAACTCACAGCTCATACTTAATCCCAATAAAACCAAACTCATGATCTTTCTACCTGCCAGACCCACAGATCCCCTTCCTACTGTCTATATCACTGCTGTTGATAATAGAAAAATTACTCCTGAACTTCATATTAAACTATTAGGAGTTATAACTGACAATAAACAGAGATTTGACTTACACATATCACAAACAATTAAGAAAATACATAAAAAGATGGGAACCCTATACAGGACTAAAAATTGTCTAACAGACAGTTCTAGAGTAGCCATTGCCAGAGCCCACCTCCTGTCAACTCTTCTCTATGCCTTACCCATTCTTAACAATCTTAAAAAGATAGCCGTAGACATACTAGAAACATAGTATAAAAAGATAGCAAACTAGAAACATACTATAACAAGATAGCAAACTAGAAACATACTATAACAAGATAGCAAACTTTGCCACAGAATCTGTACATTGCCTCCCTGTAAAAAAAAAAACTCTCCTGGCTAGAACTACCACAACTCCTGGCTTATAACCAGCTAACCATGGATCATAAACTACTCTATCAGCCTGAGAAAACACCTGCTGTCTTAAATATATTACAATCTTATTCCAACAAATGTGTGCTTCGTTCAACAAACAAATTGTTATTACAAGTTACAAAATCTACAAACATGGCAGGGACTCTCTATATTTATGCCATGTAGCAAGAACCTTGAACACACTTCCTGACTCTGTTAGAACCATTATCAACTCAACTCAGTTTGAAAAACTACTTAAAAGTTATTTATCAGACTTGTGTCTCTCTTCATATAACACTTGAGGCAAACTTTGAACAGCTATAATCTCTTCCCCCTTACTAATAAAACTATCATACAAACTTGTTATTATCACACACATTTCTCTTCCTATTCTGCAGATTACTAATACCTATTTCTCCCTTACACATCAGACTATCTTAATACTTATCCGTTACCTAACATAACTAAACAGAAACATTTTATTCACTATCTCTATCACAAACGCCTCTCTTCCCTCAAATTTTCTTACTTGACCTCCTTTTTTTCTCACTTTTACCTTTCTCTCCTCTTTTACCTTCACTCTCCTCTTCTTTAATATAATTGAACAGTAAGTGAAAATATTGTAATTTCTGCCATTTCTAGTTTTTTATTTCTAATTGTTAATATAACTTTATAACTAATATTTCAACATTTGTCTGCCAAATATAAGCCATGTGTAACAATAAGTATCACTGGACTAGTCTTTCACTAAATATTGAACAGCTGTATTGTTGCAACACCATATAAAACCCAGCCTATACTATCCAGTTATAAGCTATTTGATCAATATTGTAAATTATGATATTCCTGTTATGCCTTATCATTGTATAAAAAATCTCAGTATGTCTGTGTTTTTAATGTATTGTTGGCTATGTTGGAGTTTTCTCCTGGGTCTCTGCTGAAAATGGGATCTGCCCAGTCGGACTTTACAGGGGAATAAATGTAAAACAAAATAAATAAAATAAATTAGTAAATAAAATAAATATATACAGTAATACTTATTCATTCTATTTAATACCATTCTTGCCTGTCCTTTTCTATATTGCTTATATTTATTTTCTGTAACAAAATTTTGTCTTGATAGTCTTTTCTTTCCTCATTCAAATATCCTTTCCATCTTTTCAATGTACTCACCCTTTCCCCATATTTTCTTTTATTTTTCTTTCATTATTACACTAGGGAGAAATATATAAACAACTTTGCAACTACGCCAAAAATTATGTTATCTATGATATAAAAAAAAAAAAAAAAAAAAAAAAAAAACTTCTTTTCCACTAAACTTTTCTTCTAACAGCATAACCCCAAAATGTTCTGGAACTCAGTTTCCACTCTTCTTAATCCCAGAACTCAGCATAACCCAACACCATCTCCTGACCAGAATCCACAAGGAATTGCCAAAGCTTTCAACTCAAATTTCATTGATACAATCCAAAAATGTGTTAATGACTTCAATCTAATAAAAATACAAGCTTAAAGGAAAACAAAAACTTTTCCAACCCACTTTCATATCGTGTCTCCCCCTCTAAAAACTGCAACTCAAATAATATCCCAGCCACTCCATCTTTCTCCATACAACCTGTACCCACCTCTGTAGTGAGCAAACTGCTCTCAAACCTTAAGCCATGCTCCCCTTCTTCTGATGGCCTTCCAGCTGTATACCTAAAATTTGCATCAGATTCCATAGCTCTCTCTATCAGCATTCTCATTAACAGATCTATCGCATAATCCTATGGCCCACAACTCTGGAAAAACTCTATCATTACTCCCCTACATAAAGGTGGAAACACCAGTGATCTCTCTAACTACCTGCCCATCTCCATAATTTCAACTATATCTAAAATCCTAGAAAAGTGTATTCTTCACAATTGCTAAAACATCTCACAGATGATAACTTGCTTGCTCCCACCCAACACAGCTTTTGGCCAGCACACAGTACAACTACAGCCTTACTTACTTTTACCAACACTGTAAGCAAGGCTCTTGATGCTGGTCTACTAACTTCAGTCATATTACTGGATTTATCAAAGGCTTTTAATATAGTGTCCCACCCTAAACTACTTCTCCAACATGAAACCATAAACTGCTCCCCACACACTCTAACCTGGTACCACAACTATCTTCATAATAGAAAACAATGTGTCAGATGGCAATTCAAACAATCCAAATACCTAATCAACAATACAGGAGTCCCCAAGGGTCTATTCTTGGGCCATTGCTTTTTAATATATTCATTAACAATCTTCATAAAGCATCCCAGCAAAGTACACTTATTCAGTATGCTGATGACAACAATAATCACCTCTTCTAACAACTTCCCAGATCTCCTAAAGTTAACTCAAAAAGCATTTATATCGATCAAATCCTGGCTTAATTAGGCTCAACTGCTACTTAATCCCAAAAAATCAAAACTCTTATTATTCTTATCCCAACCTCAAACTCTAGACTTTAAAATATTCTCACAAGGCAATACTGAAATTGAAACTGTCAAAACATCTAAACTACTTGGCATCATAATTGATGATATACTCTCATTTGAGAACCACATACTCAGCACCATCAAAAAGACCCATTTCAAACTAGGTAAGCCCTATATGCACAAACTGTACTTGGACATGCCCATCAAGTTAAAATTAGCTAACCGTATACTTCTCCCTTCCCTCCTGTATGGCAGTACCATTTTCACTAACCTATACACATCTCTTACAAACAAATTACAATCATGCTACTACAAAATATCAAAGTTTGTCTCCAGTATGCCAATTCGCACACACCCTTGCTTGCCATTAAACCTTTAAACTGGCTTGAATTCTCCTATTACCTTATTATACCCAACTAACTCTTACCCACAAATTACTGCACAATCCAAAATTCTGCCGTTCCCTAAAAACTATGATACAAAGATACACCCCAACTTGGATTCTTAGGTCTTCCTATAAACAGTTCCTAGTCATAACTAAATCCAGCAAAAGAGCTGGCCGTTGCTAAACTATGGAATGCTCTCCCTCCCACTATTACCCATCTAGAGTCTTTAAGAACATTCAAAGCAGCACCGAAAGATCACTATCTCAATCATCAGATATGTTCCTATAATCACATGGCTAAACCACTTAAGTATGCCCATTAGTCTGAAACAACCAACAACAAATACTTTATAAACGTCTTTATATCAGCTATCTGCCCTTCTTCTCCCTTCAGTAGCCTTTCTAAACTGTAAAATCGTTCATAACTCTTATTTTCCTGATGTGACTGTGTAAACTAAATGACATAAAGACTTGCATATTTTGATTGTATGGATTATATCACTGTTCTCAATTGTAATATTTAACTTTCTGTAACTTGCCTAACAATTTAAAGATGATATTATTTAAATAATTTCTCTAACAGTTTTTGGAGCTTTTCTCCCGGGCCTCCACTGAAAATGGGCCTTTGGCCCAGTGGACTTTTCCAGTCAACAAATGTCAATAAATTAATGAATAAATAATGAAATAATGTCAGCCCTTTATATAAATTCAGTTATGCTGCATGGACAACAGGACTTACTAAATCTAATCTTCTTTCCTCTTCCTTGACATATAACATCCCTGTGTTCTGGATCCCCATATAAATGAGAACACAATTGACATTATTCTTTTTCATACTTTGCAGGCATTTTTTCCTAAGAAGACATATTAAGTTGCTTAATAATTTTCTCCATCCATTCTTTACTTTTGTGATTAAAACTATATAATCTGCATAACAAAATATCACTGATACTTGAATCCCTTCTCTAGCCCTATATTGTGCTATTCTTTAAGCTATATTTATCTTGCTAACAAATGCATTCATAATCAATGCAAATAAAATACTACTCACTGCACATCCCTTCCCTATACTGCTTCTTATATCTATGTCTTAACCAACCATTCATCACTATTTCCACTTTATTTTTTCATACATGGAAACAAATATTTTTATTATTTTTTCACTTATATTATAATCTTTCAGAATATTCCATAAAAAAATCATGTTGTATCTTATCAAATGCTTTACTCATATCACCTGCCATAATTTTAACTTCTGGCTTCCTGTCTATTGTATCTTCTACAATTTCTCTCATTATTATCAGCAATTATTGACTTCCTCTCCCCTTTTTTCCAAATGCTGTTTCCTCCAGTATTTTATTTACTTTATTTTGTAATCTCATCTTTATTATTTTCATAGATATCTTATAGTCTGTGTTATTTAGCACTATCGGCCTTCAGTTTATTATATCTTCCTTTTCTCCTTTCTTCCATATAAATTTCATACCTTCAACATGTTTCTTTTCCTTCCATACTTTTCTCTAACCATTCATTTAATACTTCCATAAAATACTTCTGCCAATCTTTTAGATCTTTATACATATAATATTCAATCCTATTCAGACCTGTGGCTGATTCCAAATTTACTGCCTTTAACACATTATTAATTTCTTCCAACCCTTCATTATCTTCTTTAGTTATTATTTTAGCTTTCCACTTTTGTTTTCCTTCTATCTTATTCTTTTTACATGTCTTTTCTATGTATTTGTTTTATTACATCCATAGGTTCATAGGTTGGCACTAGGCTATCGGCCCTAGGGCCTATACAAGCCTAGCCATAACAGTTTCCTGGCTATTTCTTCCCACAATATTTACTTCCCTGGACCCCTGTCTAGAAGGGTGACTGACGTGATCCCCGGGGTAAATTTCCTTTCTCCCATCCAGTCGTGAAGGTTTCTTTTGAAGAGGGCCAAGGAGGCGCTCTGCTTGACATGTATGGGCAGTCTATTCCAGAGTATGGGGAGTCTCTGGGTCAGGAACCTATCCCTCTAGCATATTTTGTTCATTGTGATGACCAGGTTTAGGTCCCTGGGGCATGTGGCTCTGATGGATTGGAATTTCTTTAATTGTAGCATGTCCAACAGCTCTGGGTTTGACATGGCCTTGTATGTTAAGCAGAGATTGCCTCTGAGTAGATGATATGCGACAGAGTATAGCTGGAGTTTTTTTAGTTGGTCAGCATAGGGCATCTGCTTTACACCTGTGATTCTTTTAGTGAGGTGTTTCTGCAGCCTTTCCATTTGTTGCTGATGTCTTGTGAGGTACATACCAAACAGGGTGTTGTACTCTATGATGGGTCTAATGAGGGATGAGTACAGTGGGACAATGACCTTCTTTTTTCTGGATGAAAAGCCCTTAGTGATGAGGTGTGCTATATAGAAGGATTTCCTGACTGTTGTGGCAATGTGGTTATCAACGGTGAGACCACTGTCCACCTGTGTTCCTAAGTCTCTTATCACACTTTCAGTGTTTAGTGTACTGCCACCTATGTGGTAATTCATGGGTACATGTTTTTCCCAAAGGGGATAACTATACACTTCTTGGCGTTGAGCTTGAGCCCATGGCTCTGGCACCAAGCATCTGTTTCTGTAAGGCCCTTTTGTAGAATATCCACATCATTTGGGGATTCAATAATGGCTCCCAGTTTGCAGTCATCTGCGAACTTTGTTAGCTAGATTCCCTTAGTGTTGGCCTGTACTTCAGAGAAGTAGATGCCAAACAAGAGTGGTCCCAGGACTGACCCCTGAGGTACTTCACTTGTCACTTGTCTGGAGCTGGATTTGGAGTCGGCTACTTTTACAGTGTGGGTTCTATCAGTAAGCCAGTTGGCAACCCATCGAGTGATGTAGGGATTTATGCCCAGCTTAGTAAGTTTATCTATGATTCCAGAGTGGGGGATGGTGTAAAAGGGCTTGGCGAGGTCCAGATAGGCTATGTGGACCACCTTACCCTCGTCCACGGCTCTGGAGACTGATTTGAAGAAGTAAATCAGGTTCAGGAGACAAGATTGGCCCTTCATGAACCAAAACTGGGTGGGGTCCAGTGTTTGAAGTTTGCCAATGTCTTTGTTTATAAGTTCCATGATAATACGTTCCATGGCCTTGCAGATCAGGCTCGTCAGACTGATGGGATGGCTGTTCCCAGGATCCAAGGTGGATCCCCCCTTGTGGAGTGGGATAACTGTAGCTGAGCGCCACTCAGTGGGCATGAAGCCTGAGGTGAGGCTGTGATTAAACATGACACTTAGGTGAGGTGCCAGTTCATGTAGTACACAGCCTGGGATGTCATCTGGTCCCATGGATGCTGTATTCTTAGCTTTAGAGAGTGTGGTTTTTACCTGTGTGGCCATGATTACTAGAATTTGGCAATCTTTTGGTATTGAGATGGGCCCTTTAGGGGGTGAGAGGGGGGTGAAGTTGGCACTGAATCGATCTGCCAGGATATTTGCAATGTCCTTGGGATCAGTATATTTAATGCCATTCTGTTGTAGCTCAGAGCAGATCTGATCATTGCCATTTAGATTCTTGACATAGCTATAGAATGCCTTGTGGTTGTCTTTAGAATCTTTGGCAATTTTATTTTTGTAACTAGCTTTGGAGGATTTTATGAGGGATCTCAGCTTCTTACTGAGGCAGGTAAAAGAGTTTTTTGAATCCTGGGATTTTCCTCTTTTCTGCAGCATTTTCTTCCTTCTGTTGTATAGTTTGTTTTTGACAGGGGACCACCAGATTGGCTTCCATTTTTTAGAGGAGAGTGTCTTAGTTCTATTTGGGATGGCACAATTCATGCATGAGTGGATGTGCTCGTACAGTGCTTTAGCATAGGATTCGGCAGTTGAACTTTCAGTTCCCGTCTGCATGGGGGTCATGAAGTTTGTCACTTCTGACTTGAGTAGCATGAAGTTGGCCTTGGAGAAGTTTTTTACGGATGTTTCCTTACTGGAGAGTGGGGGTGGGATGTGGATGTCAAAGGTGATTAGCTTATGGTCAGACCTAATCAACGATGGGGTGACCACCGATGTGTAGCATCGATTTTCCATGTTGGTAATGACTAGGCCAAGGATATTAGAGCCCCTGGTGGGACTATGGATTAGTTGATCCAGGGCATTGGAATTTATGAATTCCAAGAACCGTTGGGCAAAGGTGTTGGTACATGAGTAGTTTCCCAGTTAATGGCAGGGTAGTTGAAATCACCCAGTATTAGGGTGTTTGGTTGTATCTTAATATTTTCCAGTATATTTAGAGGGGTGTAGTGAGAATCTTGGGGCATGGTGGGGGATCTGTACCAAGCTACAATTTGGATTGCAGTCTTACCTAGTATTAGTTGCTCCTGGGGAATTTCAGATGCATTGTGTTGGGCAACTAGCCTGGAGGTATGAATATCCTTGGTGAATATGGACACTCCTCCACCTTTAGTGTTTCGGTCTTGGTTTGGTGGCTGAAAAGTGTGGTAAGAGTTGTAGTCTGGTATTACAGGGGTGTTCTCTGGAGCCTTGAACCAGGTCTCAGTTACTGCACAGATATCAATGTTCCTCATTTTTTAGGAGTGCCTTGAGAGAGTGCATTTTGAGGTTTAGACTTCAAGCATTGAGAAGCATTACCTTCAGATTTTGCATACTTGTACCTGTTACGGTGGTGGTTTTGTCCTTTGAGCCTTGCCTAAAAAAGGCACTATATGGGGTGGCAACAGCCTTAGCCAGTAACCTAAATCCCAGGTAACCTGAATCCATTAGTTCTTGTGTTTTGACATTTTCTTATATCTCATTTCTTATTTCTCTTATTATTCGTCTAATTTTTTTTGCAATTTTATTCAAATATAATGCAACCTCTTCTTTTTCCATGTAAAAATACCTTTGTTTAAACATTTTTTAGTTTTCTGTTGATTCAATTCATATATCTTCCTCCCACTTTCAAAAAGTAATCTCTTGTTTCTTATTACTACTTTAAACACTTCATAAATGACTTCCTTATATTCTTGTATCTCTTCTTTTTTTAAACCTTGCCATTCCAAGAGACATTTCTTATATTTTTCATTAAAATGTATCCACCAGTGTGTCCAGTCTTTGTAAAATACTCTCATACTTACATGATCTTTCCATAGTTGTTTAACCCTTTCTCTATTTTTCTCGTCTAAATCATTGTCATGCAATCTTTTAATACCTTTAGCTATTTTTATGCATCCCTCCATTTCTTTAATATCTATCCAAATTGCTAAATGATCTGAAAATGCTGTCAGTTTTATTCCTTCTTGTATAATTTTCAAACTTTCTGAGATTATAGAATATATCTCTGTTCTTATGTTACTCCTTTTGTAGGTCCATTGTTTATCATCCCATATATAATTTTCCACTTTTTAATATTTCTGTTATTATCTTAATATCAGCTCTTACTTCTTCTTAGGTAGCAATTAAAATCACCACTAATATTATCTTCATGTTCACACTAGCACAATCTAGAATTTTTTGAACATGCCCTCCCTTTCTTTTTTTTGTAATATATGCATAAACTGCAATAATTCTATTAATCTGCTTTTTCCACCTCACATCTATGACTATTACTCTACCCAACATTACTAAGATACAATCCAAAATTCCTACAGACTTTCAAAATAATATGCCTATACCTGAGCATGTTTCTTTTCCCATATTCCAAAGAATCCCACTTTCCCATATTTTTTCTGCTGGTAATCTCTCCCATTCTATTAAAATTATTTTATCTTCCAGTATAATAATATCCATTGCAAGTGTTCGACATATTCCAATACACCTAGCCTTCTTTGATATTCATTATACTATTCACATTTTTAGCTAAAGTCTCAGCTTCTTTCTTTTATTGTTTTTTTTTTCCTTCTATCCTGTACCTTTTTTATTTTTTAGATTTAGACATACCAAGTATTGTTTTTAAAATCAAGTGTAAAATGTATTCTAGTTGTTATACGAAAGGAGTAGTGTATTTAGTATATTGTAAGGTCGGTTTGGCATATTATATTGGAAAGACAGAACGTAACTTAAGATTACGCATATACGAACACATACATGATATCAGTAAGAAGAATGAAAATGATGCCCTATACAGACATTTGTTGATGTGTAAAGATGCAGATTACAAATTTTGGGTATTAGAGGAAGTCAAACATAATGAGAGAGGGGGTGATTGGGAAACACAATTAGCATTTCGAGAAATGATTTGGCAATTAAGGCTGGTTGCATGTAATAGTCCAGGCCTGAATGATCATGTCTCTATCACCGCTGCTTTGAAATTACTCAACTAATCCAAAAAGGTTTGATTTATAAGTTTAGAACACTAACACAATGACAGTTATAGTAATAAAAACACATTAAGTGTGCACAGACTCCATCTATTTGCTAATAGTACTGTTTAATATTTAATATTTAATATTTATTATCAACTTTTTAATTTGGTGATATTTAACACTTAATATTTAACATTTAATATTTAATACTGAAAATTTACTATCAGCTTTTTTACTGTACATTTGATTTATATATATATATATATATATATATATATATATATATATATATATATATATATACATACATACATACACATTCCAAAATATAAAATGTGTAATATATATTTTTTATGTATATCTTCGTATATACATGGTATTAACTTATTGCCATATTAACTTTCCAATACATGTTTCAACATGATTTGTCCTCAGGGAATTGGTGTTTAACCATATTAAAATGTTGGGGTATTATGCCAACACCATTTAATATTGTTTTTTTAGGTTCATACGCGTTCTTGGTCTGCATTTATAAAATATGAGTTGTTTTGCATAAACATAATACAATACATTTTTTACAGGGGTGTAGGAATTATGATTTATGTTTTTTAATTAGTAAACTTATATATGTATATATATTTACATTGGCATTTATGTTTGTTTTGATTGAAATGTTATACTATGCAACTGACTTATGAAGGGTTAATTCAGTGGGACATATTTTTTTTAATTAATTGGTTGACCAATGGAGGAAAATCAGCTAGTATAATAAGTGCAAGTTTTTTGTAGCAGATGATTCTGATAAAGTCTCCCGAGTGGAGATGAAAGTGCTTAATCTGCCTTGTCTGTTGTTTTTGTGTTGTTCTAGTCCGTTTTTAATCAACATTTGAATTAAATATCTTAAAAATACTTGTGGAGCCTGCCTGTGGAAGTCACTTGGAGGGTATCTTTCTAAATAGAAGATACTGAAGGAGGGACAGCCTTTATTGGTAGCAGCAGGGTCAGTGTTGGTGCTTTTGGTCTTGGTGTTTGTGTTTCACTTTTTTATTTACTGTCATACCTACATTTTTAAACTTGTGTTTTCTTTTACCCTTTTCCCAGTAGAATCAGTAGAATTATCTTTCCCCTTAATCACTGCCCAGTTCATATCTTCTTCATCACTTGATTCTACCACTTCTGTCTCCCCTTCCTTTTCTCTCCTTTTATGTTTTATTTTTTCATCTTCTCCTGTTCCATTCTTATCTACCATTATTTATTCTTCCTGCTCCTTTACTTGATGTACTTCCATATTTTTTCCTTGTGCTCTTTCTTGTTCTTTCTCATACTTTTCTCTCCCTTCCTCTTTATCTTTTGTATTTCCCTTACAATCCATCCACAAATGGGCAGTTTGTTCACATTTTCCAGATTTAATTTCACATTTTTAGCTTCATGCCCAACTTTGCCAGAAATAAAATGTTTCCTTTTGTCAGAATTGCTAATTATAATGATCATTCTTGCCACAAAAGAAGCATGTCTTTGGTTGCCCCCATATTTAACAGTACTTCTTTTTTCTTCTATATTTAACATAATTGGAATATGTATTATTTTTTCATTTTCCATTTTGAGTATAACTTCATTCCCAATTCCCAGTCCATAAATCTCTGTTATCATAAATGTTTGCAATGTTCATAAAGTCTTTACATGCAGCCTTTAAATAGTCTTTTTATACTTCTTTTTCAACTTTAGTTTGAAACTGCACATTAATTCTCTTTTTATATATATTAAATGCTCGTATAACATATGAGTTACACAGATTGTAGTTTTTCTTTACTTCATGCTGTTCTAAAAATTTCTCCATATACTGACCTGATTTAAAATAAAGTCACAAAATGTGTCTTTATTAGTATGAATACATGCTCTTACCTCTTTAGGTGATATGCCCAAAGGAGATATTATATTATTTCAAATGTCATTCCTCTTGACTTCTTTCTCTTTCATACTGCCTTTTCGTACTGAAAATTTCTTCTTTTCCAAATCCACTTTCTTGTCTTTTTTCCTTTCTCCTTCTTTCATGGTCTTTGCATATGACTTCTTTCTCTCTTCTAATTTCTTCACCCTCTTCTTCCTGTATTCAATCAATGATATCTCCCCACAACACAGCTTTTTCACTGTCTGATTTACTTTGATTTAATAAAGCATTCAAATATACATCCCACAATCTTCCAGACTGGAGGGTTGTAATAATACTTCCCGTCAGTGACTCACTTTCTCTTCAAATAATCTGTACTGGAACAAGACCTCTGAATCTTGTAAAGGCTTGATTACCTTTACTTCATTCCCCTAGTTCACTGCTTCTTTCTTGAATGGCTTTGCTCCTTTGCATGCCTCTTCTCCTGCTACCACTTCTTTTTGCAAAGGATCAATGTCCTTCACATTAAACACAGTTGAACCATTTCTCACTGACTTCCGTTCCAGCCATCCCTGCTGCACTATCAGCACTCGTCATACTCTTTCATGCTTCTTACCTCGGCTCCCAAACCTGAAGCAGGAAGATCCACAACAAACAGTGTCACTGCTTGCAGAAGAGTAGGCACCCTTTATTAAAATTCACAAAATACAATATATACATATTTTACAGCTCACTTATACAAGTAATTCACACATTTTCAAAATTTTAAGACTTTCAGTTCCCCCCACTCCTTTTTCTACATCCTAATTTTTTTTTTCAAAATTTCTGATAATACCCATTTCCCATAGTATTTTATCTCACTAATTTCTGCATCTAGGTGAGTCCCATTATACAAAACAATTTTCATCTAATCTGTTTATATTATTTTGTTATATATTTTCATAATGTTCATATTATATCATGTCCATATGTATACATTTAATATTTTTCAGTCATTTTAAACATTCTTTACCACATATTTTTTGCTGCAATTGATATGCCATTTTCCATTTCAGATAAACATGTTCAGTGGTCTCTAATTCACCACAATATATACAGATTCTATATTTTATTATTTTAGATGGCATATCTGCTTTTACTGGAAGCCTATTTATAGATAACCTCCACAAAAATCTGTACATTCCACATAATTTCACATCTTTTCATTCTTTATTTTACTGCCTTCACTTTTTTATCTCCTTAATACTTCCAAGGATAAATATAATAACATTTTCCCATTATATTTTCATATCATGTTTTCCTATTCTTTCTGTTTCCTAAATCATTTCCATAGTAGTATGTTCTCTTGATAAAGTTTTATCTCCATACTAGTGATTTCCTTACTTTTAAACATTTAAGCCTTTCACAAATTGATTTATATTTTTCATCTATAATCCTTATTAACAATTGTCCTTTGTACTACACCTCTGTCAATATTTTATATAAGTTTAATGAGGCTATATATACAATTGGGTGTACTAAACCCAAACCTACTTCCTTATTGGTAACATGAAGAGTTATTTAATTGGGTTCAGTCTAGTTCCCTATATGAATGTAACTAAAACATTCAATAATTCTTTTTCACATTATGATGGTATTATAAATATACTTGCTAGATGTGCCATTTTACCTAATTTTACTGAATTAAATTAAAAATGCTTTTTTTCTAGATGTAAGTTTAAATGTTCTTCAGAATATACAAGTACTGTTTAAGTATCATGTCCTACCATTGTGTCACTTTCTGTTGTTCAATTCCAAACCTTATTCCCAGAATTTCTATTCCTCCTTTAATAAATTGGATATGTTTTATTTTTCTAGAGAACACAGTTCTTTACTTTTTTCCTCATAAAGAACTAAAGGTGTTTGGATTAAGTATTAGTGAAGTATCTTGATAGCTGTAGTCATCCATTCTTTATTTTTAACTTGAATACTAAGTTGTCCACATAAGAGGACATTACCAGAATCTGAATTCCCTCTGGTGTATAATAGTTAAGTTCCTCCGATGCCAAATTTATCTTGGTAACTACTGCATTCGTAATGAATGCAAATAGCGTACTACTTGCTGGACATCCTTGCTTAATGCCACTCTTATTTTCTATTACTTCACTTAATCAACCATTAAACACTAGACTTACTTTATTTTTGTTATATACAGATTTCAAAATGTTGATTATTTTATTGCTTATATTCTTTCAAAATCTCCCATAATGCTTCATGCTGAATCTTGTCAAATGCTTTACTGACATCTCCTACCAGTATTTTTAATTCTGTTACCCTATTTATTACATTATCTACCACCTCTCTTATTAACATTAGATGTTCTTGATTTCCTTTCTCTTTTATTCCAAAAACTGTTTCAGCTAGCAACTTATTAACCTTACTTGCAATTCTTTTGCCTACTATTTTCATAAAGAACTTATAATCAACATTATTTAATGCCAATGGTCTCCATTTTTATGTTTGTTCTTTCTACCTTTTTCCATATAAATTTCATTGCACCCATACAATTTTTTCATTGTTTACTACATTAGATTCTCAAGTCAAACCAAACCTGTAGCTTCCTCTACATTTACTGTTTTCAATACATTTTTAAATTTTATCATTGTAATCTTTTCTTCCATTCTTTTATTGTCTTCAGTTTTTAAGTTCCATCTATTGTTTCTTGTACCACATATAGAAAAAAGTTTCCAAAATATGTTTTTTACTGTCTGCATAATTTATTTTTGTGTATTCACTATACATCTTTCGTCATTGTTATTATTCTTATTTTTCTTTAATTATTTTACTTAAATATGGTGCTACTTCTTCTTTCCTACCTTGTAAAAATATCTTTCTTTGAATAACATTTTTTTTTTAATTTTCTGTTGGTTCATTTTGTATAATATTCTCTGTTTTTCTATAAATTCTTCTTTATTATGTTTTCAAAGACTTGGTTACTGGTTTCCTTATATTTACAAACATCTTGTATTCTTTTTGCCTTTTGCTATTCTAGTACTTCTTTTCTATATATTTCTTTTAAACTAACCCACTGAGTTGTCCAGTCTTTATAAAATCTTCTCATGATTATATGATCCAGCCATAGTTAGTGTACTATATCCTTTACACACTCATTTCATTCTGATTCATTGATTCTTTTTATCGCTGTACCTACTTTTATATAACTCATTTTTTCTTGAATCTCTGTCCATATTGCTACATGATCTGAAAATCCTGTTATTTTAACTTCTTGATGTAATAGACTCTTTTATATTATAAAGTAATCAATTTCTGTTCTCACATTACTCCTTTTATATGTCCAGTGTTTGTTTTTCCATAAGTACATTTTACCACTTTTGATCATATCTGACATAATTTTAACATCCACCCCTTCTTTTTGCCTGTGTCTCAAATCACCGTTGAAGTCTCCCACTTACTATCACTAGCATATTTACAGTAACATAATCAAGTATTTTCCAGAACATGATCTATCTTTGCTTTTGTAAAGTGTATGCATAGAGTGTTATCACTCTGTATATTTGGCTCTTCCAACTTATATCAGTATTCTTCCTAATACTACTAATGTATAATCCAGAACTTCTATACATTCTCTACATAAAATTGCCATGCCTGAACATTTCTCATTTCCTAAGTTCCATATCACCTTGCCTTCCCATAATCCATTAATTTGTATTCTTTATTTATGTGTTGTTATTCTTATGTCTAACACTACAATGTCCATGTCCAGCATTCTACACCATTCCAACACTCCTAGCCTTTATTGAACATTATTTATACTGTTAACATTAATAGCTAAGATTCTCATTGTAAGGAAAGGTTTGTGCTGTTTTGACCCTTTAACTTTTTAATTTCCTCCTATATCTATATTTTTAAATTTACATTTTCTTTCACTCTTTTCCCAATGGAACTTCTTTTACTTTTAACTCTTAACCATTTATCATCTTCTTCATCACTTGAATTACTTACTTTTTTCTCTCTCTCTCTCCTTTTTCTTTTTTTTCACTCGCACATTCATTTACTTCCACTCATATCTTTCTCATTCACTTTTTCTTTATGTGTTTTTTCTGTACTGACTACTATTAACACTCTCCTTATCTTTGTCTGACTGTTTCCTGTGTGTAATTTTCAGCAGCATTACAGTCCATCAGTGAATGTCCTGTTGTTTCATGCTTTATACATTTTTGCTTACATTTCTTTGTTTAATGACCAACTTTACCACAAATAAAACATTTTCTTTTGTCACAATTGATAATCAAATGATCATCTTTACCAGTCAAAAAACATGTCTTTGATTTTCCCCAGTATATAACCAGCCCCTTATTCCCCTCCACAATAATTATACTTGGCAAATGCATAATCTTATAATTTTGCATTTTCAATATAACGCCACATTTCCACCCTACAGTCCATAAACCCTTATTGTCATATATTTTTGTAATGTCCATTACATATCTACAAAAAAATAAGTTATGTACTTACTATAATGTTCCATCTGTGTTGTCCATTTTCATTCTTCCTCAGGATATGGATTTGGATTCAACTTGGGCATTATTCTAGCTTGTAGCCACTAACAAACTCTTGGAGTTTGACTTGAAGACCATAAAGAATTGTCATAATTACAGTTCAGCACATGGGGCATGTGGTGCCCCAAGAATTTCATTCCTCCAGAATTCACTTGGGATAAATGAAGGGTGGGGAGTTGAGAAAGAATGAAAATAGAAAACACAGATGGAACATTATGATAAGTACATAACGTCTTTATCTTATGTTTCAGTTTTCATTCTTCCTAGTATGGGACAGAGTCCCCAGTTATCTACATAACTGGGCAGATTTTAATGAAGGATATTCCCGAGTACAGGTGAGGCAAAGGTCTCTCTTTCTCTCAAGACTGTCTCCAAATTGTAGTGAGTGATAAAGGTATTAGGATTTAACTAAGTAGTTGTCCCATAACTAGACTTCCTGCATAACTTAGACTGCAATATAGTGGAAGTGGTCATAGGTGTAGTTGAAAGAGCCTGTATTGGTTTGTTAGGGGGAAATTCAATTTAGTGGAGACAAAGAAAATATAATCTGTCAACCCCTTGGTTATAGTTTCATTTGTGACCAACTTACCCATTTTTTGATGTGTCAAGAAAGACAAGAATTGATCTGTCTTCCTAAGTTGTTAGTTCTGTGCAGGTAGAAACGCCATCATCTAGAAACATCTAGTAATGACAGCATATACTCTCCTTTATTTGGAAAGTCTGGGAAAAAATAATGGCAGGTTAATTTGGTTGGTTAATGCTGGATTCTGACACTGCTCTCAGTAGGGAGGAAGCATTGGTATGTGAAGTGTCAGTATCCACATGGAAAAAAAAGATGGGGACTTAGAATGTAATGCGTGAAGTTCTGACATTATCCAGTGGAAGTAAATGCAACTAAAAGGATAGAGTTCCAGGTAAAGAATTTTACATTACATTTGACTATAGTTTGAAAAGAAGACTGTGTCATGTACGCCATACCAACTGTATATCCCATGCTGGTATGGGATCTTTGTAAGGAGGTCTAAATAGAAGAAAACTGTTAAAAAACTTTGCAGAGAGTTTAGAGGAAGCCAGAGAAGAATTCTGAAAATTGTCAGAAATTCGAGAAAGCTTGTCAGTAGAAGTTAGACATTTGCTAAACTAGCACTCTTTTAAAATAAACTGGCTAGAAATTCAAAGACAGAATGTATTGGAGCTGTGAAAGGTTCTGCCTGATACTGCTCTACTCAACAAAGAAAACATTTTCTCCATAAATTTCTGTAGAGATTCCTCATATAGAGTTGTTATGGGAAGGTAACAGAGTGGAAAGGATGGGTGAAAAAGAAAGCATACATTGCCTGGCTATCAGTATAGTATGCAATCTGTTTTAGGTGAGAGATGTGCGGATGAATCATGCCTGTCAGAGGAGACAGAAGTTTTGTAGACAGATCTAAAATCAAAGGTGAGCACAGAAAAAAAGAGGTCAAAGGAAAAGGGAACCATCTTAGTTGAGGTCAGTAAGATACAGTGATGATGGTTTGTTCTTCAATGTGGGTGCTTTCTGAAGTAAAGATGCATAGTAAGTGCCTATCATATTTTATATTCTTCAACCTTGTTGTTGTATGTATACTTTGCATAAGCTGTTTCTTCCATTTAAATATGCAATTTCATTTGCCTCAAGCCTGTACTCCTCGGCACAGAATGAAAGATTTTCCTTATGATAAGTGCCTGAATAGACAAATAAATAAATAAATAAGCCATGTCCATCACTTTGTTGCTGAGACACAGACCATGAGGAAGTAAGTTGGACCTGCTCAAGTTAATAGCTATCACGTTGAAATTCCATGGAAAATGGGCTACAATTGCAAAGCAGTTGGGAGAAAATCGCCCATTGCCACACCTTCAGTATTTGTAATTTGGGCTCCTTGGGGGACCAAATGCTCTGGACTGAATTCCCCAGGAATTGTCCACTCCATTCTATCTGGGAAGCATCCATGGCCACTGTGGACTTGGGTAGAGAAAGAAGAAATGACAGGCTGGCACAGTTGTTTTGACTGCATCCACCTGGAAAGATAACCTTTGCCTAACTGTTATCTTTATCAACAGAGGTTGAAAGAGAGTTTATTATTGTGTTTGTAGCATCTATTCTTGGTAATAAAGTAGGACTATTATTTATTTTTATTTTTTATTTATTTATTTTACATTTGTTAACCGGGCTAGTCTAGCTGGATATATATCCATTTTCACTAGAGGCCCTGGGAGAAAAACTCCACACAAATACAAACAAAAACGTATACAAAAAAAAATATCATTACATGGTAAAAAAAGGATTAAAAACCATATGATACAGTATAACATTTCAGAGATCAAAGACACTTCAGAAAGTTAACATGGAACATAATCTTTCTTAAAAAGGTGAAATAGATGCACTCTAGTAAGAGTTAAGTACAATAATTTCCATCAGAATTGAGGGATTTAAGCAATACATTGAATATAGTTTGGTTTAGTAATAGTCTTAGTTACAAGACTAATTATTAAATGTTAGGAAGAAGGTAGAAGAGGTGAAAAACAGGGTATAGGTGTTGATTAGTCAGGTTTACTACAAGAACATAGCCAGTGACTTTGGAGGTAATTTTTGAGCTTTTGTTTGAAGAGTGGCAATGATGTAGTTAGTGTTATATCACTAGGTAGCAGATTCCAGTTCCTTCCTGCTGTATTAGTAAATAGAGAGTCACCAGCTGTGTTATTAGACTTTGTTAAGCTGGCAATGAGTTTACTAGAAGAGCGAAGGGAGTTGAGATTATTATATGGGATTAAAAGTTTTGAGAGTATAGAGGTATTATTGGGTTGGTACAGTATTTTGTGGGCAATAGTGAGTTGGGGGATTAAAAGATGGTTTTGAAATTCCAGCCAGTCTAGTTGCATCAGGTTAGAACAGTGGTGAGTTCTAAAGGGATTTCCAGTAGCAAATCTGGCAATATTATTGTAGGAAGTTGCAAGTTTGTTAAGGTTAGTTTTCTTAAGGTTTGTAAAAATAGGTGAGGCATACAGAAGAGTTGAGATTAGATGGGAATGAGCGATCTTGGCTCTAGCTGATGTGGTTAAGAAAGACTTAATTCTATATAAGGATCCTATTTTTCTGTTGACTATTTTAATGGTGTTGTTAATATGTTGATCAAAAGAGAGATTATTGTCAATGGTTATTCCTAAAAGTTTGGTAGTAGAGTCAAGTGAGATGACAGTGGCATTATTTGAAGAGATTGTGAAGTCTAAGGGGGAGGACCTAGTAGTGGGAGTAAAGAGAAGGAGTTTAGGTTTTTTGGCATTAAGTAGGAGGTAACGTTTGGTAAACCACGTTTCTACCGTGTTGAAGATGTTTTGAGTAAGGGAAGAAAGTTCAGTTGGAGAGGAAGCTGAGCAAATAAGGGTGAAGTCATCTGCATATTGAATGCAGGTCACTTGAGGAATTGCTATATGGAGATCATTAATGAATAAAGAGAAAATAAGTGGTCCAAGAATGGAACCCTGAGGGACACCGATGGTGACAGGAAACAAGGAAGAAATCTGATTTTCCCCGAGAACTGCCTGTTGCCTATTGCTGAGGTAAGATCTGAACCAATTAATGGCTAGGTTATCAAAGGAGAGAGATTCAAGAATGTTAATTAGGATGGAATGGTTAACCATGTTGAAAGCTTTAGAGAGGTCGATGAAGAGTGCAGAAGAGAGAAGGTGGTTGTTGCGGTTTCTATTGATAGTGTCTGTAAAGGATAGGAGGGTGGTGGTAGTACTATGATAAGGCCTTAAGCCATGCTGACAGCTTGCTGTTATGTTGTGGAGAGAGCGATACTGTAAAAGTTGTTGGTGAATGCATTTCTCCATAATTTTTGCTAAGGGTGATAGGAGAGCAATTGGTCTGTAGTTAGAGTAATCAATAGAGTTCCCACCTTTATGTAAAGGGATAATGTGGGAGATTTTCCAGATGTCTGGGATGGTTCCTTCTTGGAGTGTCCTATTTATAAGTATAGATATAGGGTATGCGATTACCTTGGCTGCTTTTTGGAGGTAAAGAGAAGGAAGCTTGTCAGCAGACGGGGTACAAGGCTTCAGTTTATGAGTAAGTCTATAGATGAGAGAGGTAGAGATGGGTTGTAGTTTAAAGTTATGGGAGGAGTGTTTTAAGTTGATTGGAAGGTTGGAGTTATCAGTGTTGAGTTGTCTAGCTAGAGATTGTATAGTGTCAGCGAAGAAAGAGTTGAAGGTATTTGCAATTATGTGGGGGGTATCTGGATCAGCATCAAGTGGGGTGGGAGTTTTGGAGTTACCTGGGGAAAGCAGTCTATTGATACAAGACCAGAACTTTTTTGGATTATTTTGATGAGTTTGTTGAAGTTTACAGTAGTAGTTTTTTTGTCAGTAATTATTGCTTTTTTAGTAGTATTTCTAAGCTGGCGGAAATGAAGAAGATCAGAGCTATTTCTATGGCATCTCCATTTGGCCCAGACTTTGTTTCTAAATAGAATTACATTTTTAGTTTCATTAGAGAGCCATGGGGCTTTGTGGACTTCATTCTGATGGTACGTTTGGGAGCATGTTTGTCAAGAATGGATAAGAAAGTTATATTAAAGTATATTACTGCATTTACAAGAGGAAGGGATTTTAAGGGGTTCCAGTTGGATTCTCTGAGTTCAGTTTGAAATAAGTCTATGTTAAAATGTTTGGTTGATCGTATTATTCTAATGGTGGGGAGGTTAGGAAAATCTTTCTTTTCTCTTGTAATATAAGTCAAAGAGTGATCACTGACATCATCTGGCAGGGTTCCTACTTTGTAAGTTTGTTTAACTTTGTTTATGAGTATCCAATCTAAGATACTCTCTTTTTTGTTAGGTTTATTAATTCTTGTTGTAGAGGTAATGGTTTGAGTGAAACTGTGGAGGTTGATATGAGAGGTAGGATTTTCAGCATTGATACTTTTCCAGTCTATGTTGAAGTCACCTAGGATTACTGTTTCTTGGGGGTAAGTCGAAGATACCCAGCTGAGAAAGGCTTCTAAAGTAGGTATATTATTACCGGGTGGTAAGTAAATACAGATAATGTATAGGGATTTCTTGGTGTTAAATTGGAATTTAGTTATGAGGACTTCTACTTTTATTATTACTGGGTGGTAAGTAAATACAGATAATGTATAGGGATTTCTTTGTGTTAAATTGGAATTTAGTTATGAGGACTTCTACTTTGCTATCCTGGGTTGGATAAGCTGGAAGGGTGGAGATATGAAGTTCATTCTTAAAAAGAATTGCTACTCCACAGCCTTTACGTTTTGATCGGTCAAGTCTCACTATATTATAGCCTTGGGGAGTAATCTCATTGTCTTTTGTATCAGGTTTTAGCCAAGTCTCAGTGAGGCAGAGAATATCAAATGAGTGGATATCTAGGAGGGCATGAAGGTGAGATACTTTATTATTGATGCTTTGAATGTTCAGATGTCCTATTAGGAGGGAATTATTGAGTTTAGGGTTAGTTAGGGTTAGTTATTTGAAAAGTAGGGTTGGTAGGGCCAGGGTTGGGGTGGATGTCTCCATCTTGTAAGGTGGGATTATTTGGTTTTGTTATTAAGTTGTTTCTTAGGTTTGAAGTTTCAATTTTTTATCGGTGGGTAGGACATGATTAATGTGGGAGAGTCTGTGGTATTTAGGTAGAAGGTAGCTAGGAGTGGAGGTAATATTGGAATGTGTAGTTAGGGGTGTATATGTGCAAGTTGTAGTTTGTTTGTGTGAGTGTATAAGCTGGACATGGTGCAGATTTTCAAAGGAGGTAAGAAGGTAGGCTGAGAGGAGGGTGGTTAAGAGTAAAACTGAAAGTATAAGCATAGTTAGAGTAGAGGGAGCCATCTTTGTGGAGAAGTAAAGTTCTAACTTGAGTGAAACAAAAGGAAGAGGAAGTGGGATTGGAGGAGAGAATGAATAAGGAACCTGCAAATGTAAGTGAGGGGATAAAAGGATATTTAAGTTGAGTAGAGGGTATTGCCATTGACATTTGCCCCAGAACTTGTGGAAGCATTCCTATTGATATTCTGGCACTACCAAATATTTTCTGAGCTATTGTTTATACTCTGTAAAGGAGTAGAGGTGCTAGGATAGACACTGTGGTGAAAAATCGTTCCTATAAACTCTAACGTGTTGGTCAGTTAGAATTGTCACTTGTTATTATTGATAGATATCCCAGTTTGTGGACAACCCTACCACACTACAATTGTCTCACGTACACAGACAACCCTCTCCTCCTCCCAACAAACACAAATACATGTGAGAGATGCAACTATATAGCCAAACTGGAGGCTGAACTCTCTCAACTCAGGGCTAGCATGACCAGACAGGAGGAGATGGTAACCACACACACAACAAACCCAGTCCCACATAGACCTACCACAACTGCAAACCAAACACATAAAAGCACAAAGACATACTCGGAGGCTCTAATAAAAAACTTACCAAAACAACAGAGGCTCCCAAAGCAAATATCCAAAAATCCACCACCTCAAAACAAAACACATGCAACACATACTTCAATAAATCAATGTGTCAACCAATCACAGCCCTTAAGGCCAAACACAATGCCTGATACACTAGTAATAGGTGACTCTATAGTCAGACACACTGATGTCCTACTTACCAGGCTGAACAAGGAGAGGGTGACTGTGAGCTGCCTATCGGGAGCTTGGATCCGCCAGATAACACACGCACTCAGGTCACTCCAAAGCAAGTACAAATATGACTCCGTCATTGTCCATGCTGGCGTGAATGACCTGAGACGTACCTCCCTGGACTACATGAAAAGAGACATAGAGGAGCTCTCTGATTATGTAGCCCAGGTTGGTATGACCCTGACCCTGAGCAGCATCTTGCCCTCACCAAGAATGATGCCACAATACAAAGACAAGATGATCAGCTTTAATAATTGGCTCAAGTACTGGTGTCATTCTAAGGGGATCCAATGTCTGTCTGCCTGGGATGACATGTTGGACAAGCCACGCTGCTTCGCAAGGAACGGCTTGCACCTGTCACCACTGGGCTTCCAGATATTGGCCAAGGCTCTTGCCACCCCAATAGTGCCTTTTTTAGGCAAGGCTCGAAAGACAAACCCACCTCCTTAGAAAACAAAAATGAAAAAAACTAAGGGTAATGCTGCTCAACGCCAGAAGTATAAATCTCAAGATGCAGGCACTTGATGCACTCCTCAGTATGGAGAACATCGACGTCTGTGCAGTGACTGAAACCTGGTTCAAGGCTCCTGAGAGCACCCCAGTGCTACCAGGCTATACCTCGTATCATGCTTTTCAGCCCCAAAACCTGGGCCGAACCACAAAGGGAGGGGGTGTGTCCATATTCATCAAGGACACCCACACCTCCAGGTTAGTAGCAACACATGAAGCATCAGAGACCATACAGGTGCAACTAACCATAGGCAAAACTACTATACAACTGGTAGCATATTACAGACCACCCTCTCAATCTCAGGAACCCCACTCAGCCTTCCTGAAGACATTGGAGGATATGAATGTATCACAAAATACCATCATACTGGGAGACTTCAACTACCCAAACATACACCCGAGCCCAAAGGTTCCTGGAATTCATAAATTCAAATGCACTGGAACAACTAGTCACCTCTCCCACTAGGGGAGATAATATACTAGACCTGATCATCACAAACATGGGGACAAAATGCTCCACACCGGAGGTAAACCCCTCACTAGTGAGATCTGACTACAAACTAATCACCCTGGATATACATATCCCACCTCCACCCCCAGCACAAAAGACCACAGTGAAAAACTTCTCAAAAGCAGACTTTACTCTTCTTAAGACTGAGATGCTATCCTTTAAGCCCACTGGGCCAGTGGATACCACATCCCACAATGCCGAATCCATCACAAATGCTTTCTATGGACATCTCCAAGAATGCATGGATCATGCAATCCCCAATAAATCCAAGTCCCTCTCCACCAAAGGCAAGCATCCTGTCTGGTGGACAAATTGTATAACAAAAGAAGGAAGCTACTGCACGACAGAGCAAAACCCCATAAAGGGAAGACATCTCTGATCAACATTAGCAGAAAACTACGTTCTCTCATAAAAACATCCAAGGCCAACTTTGAGAGAAAAATCGCTTAGGACACTAAAGATAACCACAAAGCCTTCTTCAGTTATGTTAGAAACCTGGGCGGAAACCTTCAGATATGCTCAGAGTTAGTTCACAACAACAAAAAATACACTGAACCCACTGATATTGCCAGCATTCTGGCTGACAGGTTCAGTGCAAATTTCTCCCCTTCCTCACCCCCAAAAGAAGAAATACTTATCCCAGCTGAATGTAATCTCCCTGTCATCTCAGATGTCCAACTGAGAACCGCTCTCAGCAAAGCTAAAAACACAGCATCAATGGGACCTGACAGTATCCCAGGTTGCGTACTATGTGAACTCCAAGAGGAGCTAAACCCGCACATAAAAATGCTATTTAACCTTAGCCTTACTACAGGATATGTACCTGAACAATGGCGTACAGCAACAGTGGTCCCACTCCACAAAGGGGGTACCTCTACAGACCCTGGGAACTACCGCCCCATAAGCTTAACCAGCTTGGTCTGCAAAGCTATGGAAAGAATCATTATAGAACTCATAAACAGAGACATAGGGGACCTACAGACACTTGACCCCACCCAGTTTGGCTTTGTAAAGGGCAGATCCTGCCTTTTGAACCTGGTTGACTTTTTTGAAACAGTCACTAGAGCCATTGATGAGGGCAAAGCAGTCCATACAGCCTACCTGGACTTGGCTAAGGCCTTCGACACAATACCCCACTCAGGCACCATAGATAAGCTCAACAGCTTAAACGTAAACCCTTATGTCACTAGATGGGTTGCAAACTGGCTAAAGGACAGAACCCATAAAGTTAAAATCGCTGGAGCAATGTCAGACTCAAAGCCAGTCACAAGTGGTGTCCCACAGGGATCTGTCCTGGGACCCCTCTTGTTCGGCATTTATTTCTCAGATGTTAAAGCAAACATGGGAGGGTTGTGGCTGACAAAGTTTGCAGATGACTGCAAACTAGGCGCCATAGTCGATACACCAGCAGACACATACATCCTACAAAAAGTCCTCACAGAAACGGACAACTGGTGCCAGAGTCACGGCCTTAAACTAAATGCCAAAAAATGTATAGTCATCCCCTTTGGGAAAAACAAAGTACCCACAAATTATCACATAGACAGCAACCCACTGAGTACGGAAAAAGTAATCAGTGACCTAGGGACCCAAGTCAACAGCGACCTCTCATTTGACACTCATGTTGCCAAAGTGGTTAGAAAAACATTGTACCTTGCACACCTCATCATGAAGGGATTCACATCCAGATCCAAGGATGTCATTGTACCCCTATAATCCTCCCTCATCAGACCCATGATTGAGTACAATGCCCCATTTGGTATGTACCTCACCCGGCATTTGCAACAGCTGGAGAGACCACAAAAGTACCTCTCCAAGAGGATCAAGGGTCTCCAACATATGTCTTATTCTGCCAGACTAAAGAAACTCCAGCTCTATTCAGTAGCATACCGCCTGCTCAGAGGTAATCTCTGCCTGATGTACAAGGCCATGTCCAATCAGGATCTGATGGACATGCTCCACCTCAAAAAATCCAAATCCATCAGGACCATGAGAGCTAAAGACTTAAACCTCAGCACAAGTATGAATAGGACATGCTGGAGGGATAGATTCATAACCCAGAGACTTCCCATGCTTTGGAACAAGATCCCAGTTCATGTTAGGCAGAGCCCCTCACTGACTCTCTTCAAGAGAAATCTCGATAAGTGGATGGGAGATCGTAAGTTTACCCCAGGGGTCACATCTGTGTCACTGCTAGACAGGGGCACAGTAAATTAATTATATTATATAAGGGGGCCTTCATTGTGTCACTACCAGACAGCGGCACAGTATTCTAAATCTATTCTGTGCATTTTTGTGCATTTGTGTACCATTTCATGGGGTGGCGAAAGCCACATCACTATGGCTAGCCTTACAAATGCCCCAGGGCAAATAGCCTAGTACTAAACTATGAAACTATGACACTTAATCTCAAATTCACACCAGTAAAGCTTGGTTGGAGTGGTAATGAGCCCATCATCCCAAAATGGAAATGCTTGGGACCCTTGCAAAATTAAGTGAGATGCCAGTACTGCAATACACTTGGTGAACACCCTGGGGGGCTGTGGTTAGGCAAAAAGGCTGGACTCTGAACTGGTAATGACTGGCTTCCACCTTAAATTGTAACTACTTCCTCAATTGTGTATTCATTTTATGTGATAGTAATAATTCTGAAGATCACTCAAGCTCATCCAGATGTCCGGTCAGAAGGGGGAAATTGGACTAAACCAAAACGTATTAGGACACTGTGTGCCAAACAGAATTGTTCAACACAGTGAGACTTAAAATTGATCACCATTATCCTATTTTATTTAGACACTAGAAGAATCTCGAGTCAGTTACAGATTCTATTGGTCTAGAGGGAACTTTCGGATGACTAAGCTACTTCTTGAGTAACATGGTTGGAAGGGAAAAAGGGAGTGATATAATCTCAGCAAAAGATTCTCTGCAAGGATTAGCCATGCTTCCTGCTGTAGAGATAAGAGATTCCCAACTGTCTGAGAGGAGGACACTGAGGTCTCCTTTCAGGAGTGCTGGCAGGGTCTAACAGAAGAAGTATCTCTAGACTCTCGTAATTGTGGGAGCCTTCTGCCACTGGGGGGTTTTCAGCTAAGGGACCCTGAAACTTCTTGTAACACATAACTAGACCTCCTGATTTATTACTGGGAGATAATCATTGAAAGCGACAGAAAAGGTGTGCTCAAAGCAGACAGGGTCTTTATGTCCTTACCTGTGGGGCTAAACCAAAGGTAGTACTGACAAAAGATGACATGAAACACAGCCCAAAATCACCGAGGCTTATCCAGGCATGTCTCCTGATGGAAATTCCTGAACCCGCAGCACTAGAAATTCCTTCTGCAGTATGCAAGATAAGCCTCATGGATGAATAGGATATCACACATATGGTAGCCTGAGATGGACTACTGAGGATGAGCATTAGTACTTTTGGTTCTATAAAGTGAATTAGATAGTCTTAATCAAATCTGTTTGTAGCCTCTTAAAAGGTACTTAAGGATTGAATGACTGTGTAGGTGGTACAAGTGGGTAGGGTCCAAAAATATGTCCTGGGTACTGTGTATGAGAAAAGTGACATAACTGGGGAAAACTCCCCCCATGTTACTCAGAACTAGAGCTTTCAACGAAGGAAGGTAAAAGGTCAGTACCAAACCAAAAAATTCTTAGATCTGGTGTTCCAGACCCACTCTGATCCAAGGGTATCTAAAATGAAATGGTCAGGTATATCTCAAAGTGAATGAGAGTACCTTTCTTTTATCTGATTCTGAACCTGTCAAAGGGTACCACTGGCCAGGTAGGAAAAGGGGCGAATTAGACTTAGCAGATGCACTCACAAATTCATGAGAGGGTTGAATTGGTAAGATCCCCATCTGGATTTGAGCGGCAAAAAAAATCACATCATCTTATCCTCATCCAAAAAAAAAAATTGAGTGGAAAGGGAAAATTGTAAAGAAAGAAACTAATCACCACATGAACCGCCCGCTGGATCTGTGAAGGACTTCGGATGCAAAGGAGGTTCTAAATGTTTTTGCATCCCAAGAATTTAGATGTGAAATCTTTCAACTTCTGTAAAGTAAAATTTGTCTGTCAGATCCAAAGGCTTAGGATCCAATGAAGAAGTAACAGCAAACCTATCAGATCTGAGGAAGACTTAGGGCCCAAAGAAGCACTAGGGCTTTGGATTTGAAGTCTTTCTAGTTTTTCTCTGGAGTTAAAATGTGTCTGTTGGAGTCAAAGACTTAGAATGGGAAGGAGATTGTAAAGGCTTTGCATTGGAGTATCCTGGATATGAAATCGTGCAGATTCACTGGAATAGGACTTGTGTCAGTTGGATCCAAAACTTAGGATCTGATGTAGAAGTAACAACCAAAACCTGTCGGATCCAAGGAGAAATTTAGATCCAAAGAGGACCTTAGGGGCTTTGGATTCAAGAAACTTCCTAGTTTCTCTGTAGTCAAACTGCTCTCTGTCAGATATGAAAGCTTAGGATCCTAAGGAGGCTGAAAATGCTTTGGATCTGGAGAGCATGGTTCCAGAATCATTCTATGTCTCTGTAATAAAACATCTGATATTGTCAGTTTTCATTCTGTCCTTGCCTTGACTGATGGGTTTGGTTCCAAGCCCTTGGATCTGACTTGGACTATGTGAAAGCTCATGGCAACCTTGAAGTCTCGAGCTTCTCCCTTACCCAGAATGCAGCAGCCCCAATTACCTCAGATCTTGTTTGCCAACTCTGTGTGAAAGATGTGGTTTCTGTTGTCTCTCGAGCTATATAGTAGATTAGTGATTTTTTTGTAATTTTTTTCTGTAAATTTATCTCAGTTTTTAAATCCTTTCCTTTGCACTAGTGTACTGTTGATACTATTATTAGTATCTCACTCTTGTTTTTCTTTTTTTTTCTCTCCCTTGCCTTTACTGTAGATATGTTCTCGTAGTTCTTACTACCTTTGTAGGTAGTTTTTTCAACCTCTTTCTATTTCTTTAAAAAAAAATTTATTCTATACTTTTTCTCATACATACATATATGTACAAACACACACACACACATATATATATATATATATATATATATATATATATATATATATATATATGTGTGTGTGTGTGTGTAATATTTATTCTATTTGTATTCTTAGGGTTTATTTCCATTGATCCTTTTGTTTTGTTGTATCTTGCTGATTGTTTACTTATGGCTGAAAAGGAGAAAAGCCCAGCAGGCTTTAAAAAATATATAAAGTGTGGTCAGAAGATATATTCCATAATGTTCTCTATATGAGTAATTTTTATTTTCTGCTATAGTCTGCAAACAAGATATGAGGTAATGGAGGCTGGTGCATTCTGGGTAAGGGAGAAGCTCGAGAGTTTAAGGTTCCCACCAGCTTTTACAGCAGCAGCCAAGTTGGATCCAAGCCCATCAGTTGAGGAAGAATGAAAATGAACAACACAAATGGAACGTTATGGTAAGTACATAACTTCTTTTTATGTCAGTCGGATATGAAGACTTAGGATGTAATGTGGAAGTAACAGCAGACCTGTCGGATTCAAGGAGAAGTTATCATCTGAAAAGAGGCCTAGGGGACTTTGGATTTGTAATTATTGTTTGAAGATAAAAATTATGTCTGTTGAAACCGAAAAACTTAGGATCCAATGATAGGAGTCGAACCTGTTGGGTTCAAGGAGGATTAAGTATCTGGAGGAGATTTTAGAGATGTCAGATCCAAGGTGGCTGGATCCAAACTTTTTCAGACTCTCTCTGTCTTTTTTTTTTTTTTGTTTATAATGAAGATGAATTTTTGAAGGGTCCTTGAATATCAAACTCCAGCAATGTTCTGAGAAAAAAGTAGTTAGCAGAAAAACTTTTGGTATTAATTTATTCTTTTGTTCAAGTTCTGAAGAACTGTGTGGTCGGTCCAGTGATGGTAGGATCAGACATAGCTTTGGATGTAGTTTTTTGATCTTTCTTTTGGCTTGCACCTGTCACCACTGGGCTTCCAGATATTGGCCAAGGCTCTTGCCACCCCAATAGTGCCTTTTTTAGGCAAGGCTCAAAAGACAAACCCACCTCCTTAGAAAACAAAAATGAAAAAAAACTAAGGGTAATGCTGCTCAACGCCAGAAGTCTAAATCTCAAGATGCAGGCACTAGAGAAGCCAAGAGACTAGACCTTTTGACAGGTCTTTACATTTTGTATGGGGGGGGGGTTAAGCCCCAGCAATGGCTTCGAAAAAAGAAGATGGCAGTAAAGCTTTTAACATCAGTTTATTATTTCCTGTCTGCAGAAACTTGCAATAAAAACTGCAGTCCTAAACAATATAAATCAAGATTGTAGCAGTGGAATTTGAAGAACTATAATACATTTTGTACAGAAAAGAAATATAAATAGTAATAAAACACTGACACCAAAACTGAAAAATAAAACTGTAACATAAACGGTTACAATAATGGAGAAAAATGGGTCTATATTAGAACACCGAACATTTAAAATGTTGAGTGTTCTAATATCGAAAGTATCGAAGAAACAGAAAACCGAATTTTATCCTAGGGAAAGAATTCAGTTGCCCATTTCTGTTGCTTCGGTATTTTCAGCACTCTGGTGGAAAGTTATGGGTCGGGTTCAGGTAAGTGTGCGATTGTGTGGACGTGAGGGTTAGGGCGGGTTAGGTGAGTTAGGGTTAGGGCACGGGTCAGGTAAGTGTGCGATTGTGTGGACGTGAAGGTTAGGGCAGGGTAGGTGAGTTAGAGTTAGGGTGCGGGTGAGGTGACTGCGCAATAGTGATGGACCTTAGGGTTAGGGTTTGGGTTAAGGTAAGTGGATAGTTAGTGGTGTATGTATAGTTTAGTGTAGGATTAAGTGCAAGATTTTAGGTGTATGTGTGTGGATTGCTGTTTGTTTGGTGTGTTTATGTTGTGTGTATGTGTTTTGGAACAGCAAATTTTTTTCCCTAGGAAAAAATTTGCTGTTCTGAATGTTCGCTGTTTAGTATTTTCGATTGGTAGGGTTCGATATTAGAACACTCGACATTTTGAATGTTCGGTGTTCTAATATAGACCCAGAAAAACAGCTGGTAAAATACAAAAAAGCTTTGGGAAATGACTCCATTTCAGATTTTCTGCATTAATAGTTATAAAACAGTTCAAAAGGTAAAGGAAGGTAGATTTTTCCCAGAAGTAAAGGAGAAAAGTTAATAAACTCAACTTCAGATTAAAATTGAAGAAATAGTAATTTGTTAAAGTTTGGAAGAACAAATAAGCAGAAATAACTTATCTTTCACAGAAAACTCAAGAGCTGAATGCGACTATGTCGTAACTCTAAAGTGGTAAACTACATGTGAGGGATGTTAGGGTTGGTACATTATGGGTAGGGAAGGAGCTTGAGAATTTGTTGGTGGCCACAAGCTAGAATAATGGCCGAAATCAGATCTGAGCATTGGATCCAAACCCATACATTGATGATGAATGAAAATTAACAACATCAGTTCAGTTTTTGAATAGTATTTTAAACTGTCCTTTCACCTTCAGTTCAAAATGGTACTCTTTTTTTTTTTTTTTG
The DNA here is from genome assembly GCF_019279795.1 of Protopterus annectens. NCBI lineage: Eukaryota > Metazoa > Chordata > Ceratodontiformes > Protopteridae > Protopterus > Protopterus annectens. The sequence continues at coordinate 508,836,709 of NC_056738.1, forward strand.
TTAAGCTTCTCTGTTAAATGCCTGCACAACATAAAAGTTCCAGGGGTTTTCATTCTTTCTCTTTTCATACTGTTCTAAAAATTTCTCTATATGCTCTGCTTCCTTGAAAAAATGTCACAGAAAGTATCTTTGTTAATACAAATAAAAACTTTTACCTCTCTGGGTTCAATACCCAGTGGTGAAATTATGCTGCCCAACTCATTCTCTGTTTTACTACCTATCTTCACCCAATGCTTTCTTCTTACTTCTGTCTTCTTTTCTTCTCTTCTTTCCCCTTCTGTCACCATTTGTGTGTATGACTTCTTTTCTTCCTTCCTTCCTTATTTCCTGAACTACAGCTACTTGAATTCTGTCCATTATTTCTCACCATGATGCTGCCTTCTTGCTCTCCATTTTGCTCTGTTCAATTAACTCTTTTAAATGAACATCCCATCCCCCCACCCCCGATTGGAGGGTTATAGCAACACTCCCAGGTATTGCAGAATCTGCTGCAAACAAATTAAGCTGAAATAAATCCTCAGAATTACCATATTTACTTCATCTCCCTCTTTTTGCCATTTACTCGACTCTCCTCCACTTTCATCCCCCCCTCACCTCAAAACTTCTGAATCATTCTCCGCCACATTAAGCTCCTCAGCTGTAAGATTAACAACTTTGTTTTCATCAAAAACATGAAAAACTCCTCCTTTCTCCTCAATGTTTACTTTTTTTTTTTAAACTTACTACTTCTTCAAGCCACATCCAAGCCTGGAATGGAAGACAGGAAGTGCAACAGCAAACTGTGTCCCCGTACGCAAAGAACAGGGTAAGAGCCCAGGTGTCCTGGCCAAATTTAACTAGTCAGTATGAATACCACCTCATGTCTCCCTGTAAAAAGGCCATTGGTTTAGTTTGACTCACCTGATCAACAAAAAGTATAAATAAATAAATTATGATTGCCACTATTATTTAATTATATCCTTAAACTCTGTTTTAATGCACCTGGATGATTAAGTGGGTATGGCTATTAGATCTCAGTGGACCTGCTGCTGTAAAGTGTTCTTGGATTTATTTTTTCTCAGAATCCACTTCATCAAGCCCCCTTTATGAGTCATGCTACATGTATGGAAATAATTTTTTTTTACCTTCCATGTAAATAATGACAGTAGTGTCAGCCACAGGCATCTTGCACAGCCTCTGGAAACTATTTTCATTTTAACTTTTTTGTTTGAATTTCTCTGATTTGTGTTTTCAGAACAGCTCTTACCTCTTTAACAGTGGGTGTAAATGCTCAACAAAATAAAGTAGTTGAATTGCATGTTTTAAGACTTCCAGTTTTAAAACCTGAATTCTTAAGTGTCAAAACTATCATTGTAATCTAGGATCTGTTAACTGACCACACTTGCTTCTACTTCAAAGAACTTTTATCAGACATTTAAACTAAGTTTCTGTTCGCTATGTGCGCAGTGGAAAGATTTGTGTTTTATATTGAATGTTAGCAAAACGTGCTATCTTTGTTAAAGATTTTTTTCCTTGCAATGCAGCACAGAACAAAACAAGTCCAACATCTTGTTCTTGAATTTGGATTAATGATATTTTTCTTTCTACTCAGGCAAAACATGTCTTTGTGCATGACATTTTCCCACCTCTGTTGTATTGGTAGGTTCACCTTTGACTTGTTACACTGTAGCATGCTAACACTTCATGAAGGTCGTAATGCTTGAGCATGTTAAATTAGTAGTTTATTCTGATTTGTAATTTCTCCAAATCTTTTGGATTTCTAATACTATGACAGGAATGGGCCCCATTCCTAAGTCAAAGTATGATTAAAGTTCATGAAATTAATTTTGTTTCAATCTTTGATGTCAGCCAAAAGTGCTCTTCACAGTACTCACAGTGTGCCCAGAAATGACTCCTGCAATTCGTGTGGGATTACATGGATTGGTAACATATATAAATATGATTTCAGATTCCTTTTTATAAGAACCGTTGCTCCGACTACTATTGTAACTGCCTGGGTATCCTTCTTCCACATTGCTCTTATTTCTGCCTGCAGATCCTGATATTTAATGACTTGGTGTCTCTCTGTACACACAACATTGTAGTCACTGGGTGTGGCGATTTCAATGATCAATGCTGTTTTTGTCTTCTTTTCATGGACCACTGTATCCGGCTTTCTAGCATCTGTCTTTTGAACTGTTGGTAATGAGGGATCCCATGTGATATAAACTTCATCATTTTCTATGATGCTTTGTGGCTCATGTTTCCAGTGTTTTTCAGCCACTTCAATACCGTAATGTTTGCACAATCCCCAGTACAACAGTCTTGCCACATTATTATGCCTTTCAGTATACAGTCTTTCTGCCATTAGTATGTTACAACCAGCAATGAGCTGTGTGAATGTTTCCAATTCGGTTTTACAAAACGTACCTTTGTCTGTTTCTCCCACATGTTCAGTGGACTTTGTAAACCAGCATGTAGGTAGCCTATTATCTTGGGCTGCCAGTAATAACCTTTCATCTCTTGGTTTGAATTTGCCTCTCCTTAACTATTCCTGTGTTCATTCCTGATCAACATGAGGTTCTTCCAGAAGTTTTGAACATTGCTATGATTCGTAAGATATGGCATTCACTGTTATTTTGTAGGGTAATGGTCTTTCATTTTTAACAGTGGATTATGGGTGAGTTGTTGTCATGTATTATGTATTCTATGCTAGTTTAGTGGTTTGGTATTTTTCCCACATGTCCTGTGCATACCAACAACTACCTACTATGCCTTTTTTGTGGCATAGTGCAACAAGGAACTTGGTGCCACCACTGCCCCATCTGTTCCTCCATGCCTATACTCGGTTGTCATTCCCTGGTAGGGAAGACAATCTCCATCCGGCAGTCCAAACTTCTGCTTGGCCTCATCCCACTGTATGACCCCCCCCCCCCCCACAAACACACACACACACACACACACACAACTATTTGCATCCAATATATTGGTTGCTAAATGCTTGGTTTCTAAAATAAATTCCAGTCATATCTGCTATCCATAGACTATCTCTGTTCTAAGGCTGGGGCCAGCGTGGAACTAAGGGTATTCTAGTGGTCTGGAAAGAACTGATATTGTAGTTAGTGGAGAGTTTTAGTAATGTTTGCAGCAGTGTCTGGGTCCTCTTCTGAGTGAATGAAAGGCCATAACAGAAAAATAGAGACTTGATAACAGAAATTTCAGTAGGATCATGTTACAGATGGCATTAGCTTGGGCAATAATAATGTAGTTTAAATTGATTTTTGAGAATATTAAGTTTCCCCTTCTTGAAGTTTGTAAAGATCTTGTGTCCTGGCTAGAGGAGTTTGTAGGAAGGGGTACAATGAAGGAGATGTGGGTCACTGTTCTTTAGCCAGGGTTCTAATATTGTTAAAATACCTAGTTTGACATTCTGAGAAGGTTTTAATGTGGTCTGTTTTGCTTTTGATGCTATGGGCATTAAGGACTGCATGTGAAAGAGGGAAATGAAAGAAGGTGTAGTCAGTTAGCTGGATTATTATGGAACTTGAGTTTGGTTTCATGTTTTCAATGAAAAGAAATGGTTGTGGGAGTTATAGGGTATGAGCCTATAAGTTTAGATCTGGATTTTTGTTTTGTTTTAAATAAGATGATGAGAAAGCTATTTATGTGGAGTGGGGGTTGGGGGGTGGCCTAATGGTTAAGGTGTTTGCCTTACAAACACAAGGTGCAGGGTTCAGGTCTCCCAGGGGATAATTGGCTAGGCTTAAAATGGCTCGCAAGGGCAGTTAGCCTAGTACTGATCTATGAACCTAATCTATGAACCTATGAAAGGTGTGGAGGGTTATGATGTTCTGTGGAGTTATGTGGATTTAATGAACAGCAGAGGGCTGGGAGGATTTTAGAGGGAAGGTTTAAGAGATGTGCATTTGACAAGACTGGAAAGGTGCACAGTCAGTTTGGGGGGATGGAAGCAGGAGGAGAGGTATGAGGCTGGGTTTTAGAAAATGGACTACGGGCTGCATAGTATAGTATTATAGTGACTTGCAATGGAGTTCAGTTATTATGAATGGGGGATGTGTGTATTTAAGAGGTGGTTCAGAGTATGAGGAGAGAGTGTGGAATAAATTACAGGAGGCAGAGAATGGCTGGGGAACTAAGATGCCCTAGTACGGATTTCACGTGTTAGTGGGATCAAATCAGTTTGGTCGAGTGCACTGAGACCAGTGCTTCTGAATAGCAAAAGTAAGTCAAATTAAATATTGCTTAATGTAACATAGGTTCATCTTATTTCTTTAATACTATTTTGGCTGTTTTACTCTTATGAGGCTCATTTGAATGAATTTCTGCTGTTTACCTCAGCCTTGAAAACAGAGTTTAGACTGAACTGAAAAAAACTATACAAAATAGAAATTCAAGGAAATATTCATGGCTGAAGCACCCCAGGAAGAAGGGAAAATAGGTGCAGAAGATGAAGAACAGCTCTATCTGAAAACAGCAGGTGTGAACATGATAGAATAAATCTGAGGTTAAGACAGGTATGGAAATAAGGTACATAAGGAAAGCTGGTGGTAGAATGCAGAAGACCAGGAAGTCATCAAAATAAAGGAGAAGTAGAGGAAAAAGTGGGAGGAAAAAAAGACAGACCAGGCTAGAAGGAATACTGGTTGGGTAACAAAGGTAATAAGATAACTGTTGCAAAGGCTAAGGACAAGTCGTCAGAGAATGTCTAACAGGTTTTGTAAAATGGCACAGCAGATGGCAAGAGGTCTCTTTCATGTTACAAGACGGTGACAGAAAGACAAAGAAGATAGTCAATAGAAAGGATGTCCTCAATAGTCTACTCACCAGTACAGAGATCATCAAGGGCAGATGGAAGGACAAACTTCAGGAAGTTTCTCAGCGAAGGAAACCCCACAGTTTTACTCCTGCATGCACAGCTAAAATAACCTACCAAACAGTAAGTGTGAAGTACAGTAAGGAAACAGAAGACAGAGAAATCAGGCTCATATGAAGTTATATCGCATATGGCTAAGCTGTTGGGTGCATTAGGGGAAAAATGTCTCATGGGTATTCATAGTGGTATGAGAGAGAGGCATATTCCAGTCAAATTGAAAACAAGCATTCTAGCACCAGTGTGTGCACAATGGAAGCTTTCTCTTTTAGATTAGATGAACACCACTGCAGATAAGGAACAGGGCAGACTCCAAAAGTAAGCAAATACTACGAATCTCAAGTGCAAAACAAAATTAGAATTTATTGAACAGACAATAGAAAGCCGGTAAGCACTTTTGTCCTATACAGAGAACTTCATCAGACTATCCATATGAAAAAAGAAGCGATTTTTAAACCCTGTCATACACGCTGTCATCATTTCTAACCACACCCCCTTAAAGACATAAGCAAATAAAAATACATATGGTAAAATATAATTAATAAATATGTGCACAACATTAATATAAAATTCTAAGACTTTTATATGTATATATGCAGAATAAATAAATAAATATTATCTTCTTAAAGCCCTCAGTTTTACAAGGGAACTAATAGATTCTCATTTAAACCTGGCCAGTTATTAGAGTCTAATAGCTGCCAGTATAATTCCCTTCTTTCAAGTAAAGTAGACCAAGCACCACCCCTAATATCTGTAATAATGTTGTCTATGATAAAGAAACAAAAAGAATGTTCATTATTCTCAGAAATGTATTTATATAGTGCATTGGTGTCCTTTCAGGTTTTTATTTCATGTAAGTGCTCATAGACACAATTTTTAAGCTTCCTATCTGTTTTACCAATGTAGAAACAACTGCACTGGTTACAGAGGGCACAGTATATAACCTTTCAGTGTTGCAGTTATATTTACACCTGATGTAAACGTTAATGTTATTGAAATTAAATACTTCTCCTTCTCTAACATATTTACAATACTGGCACATACCACATTTCTTCATCTGTCCATTCATATTAATGTTGTTGCATCGCAGTTTTTTCTCAAAAGAACTCTTTAAGTTCTTACACTTTCTAAAAATTATAACTGGCCTCTCATCAATGTGTGGTCTAATACTTCTGTCTTGGGTCAAAATAGACCAATTCTTACCCAAAATGCTCCTTATATCAACACTATCCATTGTAAATGGGGTAATAAATGAGGTGTTATAATCCTTATTCTCACACTCGATGTTAGAGGAAAATTCATTAATGACATTCACCTCCCCTATTACTAATTCAGATAAAAGGGGTATGTAAAACTTCCTTTCTCTTTTATTAACTTCTTCTAATAAAACTTCATTCACAAGTTTCATGGGGTAGCCTCTCTTCATAAACATACCCTTTTAGGTGTCACATCATTAAAAAATTCCTCAGAGCCTGATACCATACGGTCAGCAGGAACAAATTTCCCTTTAATTGTTGCTCTTTTCTGTTTTTGTGGATGAGTACTAGTGTAATGTAATAATGAATGTGAATATGTCTCCTTTCTGTATATTCTTCATGTAAATTTCTTTTTCCGATAATCCTTAATTAACATAATGTCTAAAAGTGCTATTTCATGTAAATCAAATTGATGTGTAAACTTCAAAAACTGAGTGGAAGAATCAAGGTATGCAGCAAACTCATTGATTAAAGCATAGGGGCTGTCCCACAGAATAAATATGTCATCCAGAAATCGCGTGTAGTATCTGTTCAGCAGTTTTCTTGTGAGTTTTGTGTACTGTGTTTGTGATGGCAGATGCAGATTAAATATTAAACCAGTGGCCCACCTTTTGAGATGTTGGTAGTCCAAGTGGCTGTAAAAGACCTGTGGTACTTACTGAAATGAGCAGAGGAATTTCCTTGGCAAAATCTCCGAATGTCAGTATAAATATCACATCGGGTTTCTCCTGAAAACAAGTCTTACCTAATGGGATACCTAATGAGACTTACTTAGCCAACAAAATTAAATAATAGTAATAAAAGTATGACAATTTTAAATATGAACTCTTCCCAGTAATTCCTTGGTTCCACATGTATTAACTCAGTGAATATGTTCAGTTTTGTGACTATTATAACCTAAATACCTTGACTAAAATTTATTATTACACTTCACATGCATCTGTGTTTTACAGTCAGTTTTATTTCTGGGTATACACCTGATGTTAAAGTTGCAAGTGGTTTGAAAACAAAAAAAAGTCTATTGTCCATTTTTTGATTTTTAAATTTCACTGTTAACTAGGATTTATCTTATAACCACACCCACAAAATGTTGTAAACATAGTTATTGGCAGTGATTTACATGACCAGCAAATCATTATGGGTAATCAAAAAAAAACTCCATATTCTTTAATTGAATAGCCAGTTAGATTATGGTTTTAGTAATAAATTTCATTGAAAATTACATATAATGCTTTATCCCACCTGTGAAATATAGCTGACAACGTCTTTTACTGCGGTGTGATGTAGACTTGTACTTAAAATGGAAACGTAGCAGCTTAAACCATACTTTAAATAGTGAGGCACTGTGGATTCAGTCTTTTATGATGGCATGTCAGGAATTTTCATGTTCAAGAAAAATTACAAAGGGACTGTCCTTATCAACAAAAGTATTTGTACAAATGACACACATTGCATCAAACAATACACAATGGGGTATTGTATATGCTAAGAAGATTGCTTTCAACATTAAGGGATTGTTATTTATGTTTTTAAAGGAAAGTGTGACAATATACTTAAAAGAATTATTAGTTTGAACCACATCAAACTCAAAATTAACACCATTGCTTGTTAGGGGACATCTCCACTATGAAAGCTGTTTAGTGGACACATTGCCTATTTCCATATCTGTTGCTACAGTTTTTCTTCTTCAGATTGTCACTCATTCCTTAGAATACTTTATTTACAGTACACTTCCAACTGCTCAGCATACCTAAAATCATCTGAGACGTTTATTTCAATGTTTCTGCTTTACGTATCAGGCCAAAGTGTCGCCTTCATTTCCTTTCTGTACTCCATCTCAATTTTGTAGAGAAATCCATCATTAGAAATAAAGAAGTAGATCTTGTGGGGGTCACTGACAAGTTCTTTTATGTTGGGGTCCTTTGTGAGGTTCAAACCCCTAAAGATGCCGATAAAGTCACCAACTGTAAAACATTATTTATAGGTTTAAGATGAGAGTTCAACCATAAGTCACCTTACATTGGCAGATGCTACTAGCGGGTAATATATACCCAACACCATATGTATCTTTGTGTGGTTGTATTAGTCTCACAGAGAATTCACACCCTCTCTTGCTACTATTATACCAGGGTTGTATTGTTGTAAATAAGCATTCCCTCCTTGCAGATGAAAAGGAAAAGGGAAAGGATTTATCGTGCTTTAGCCCCTATTTTAATGGTTAGAGCATTAAGGATTGACTCTTGTATGTTGTAAAAATCAGTCTGCACTTGAAATCATGAATGATTTAAAGAATTAGAATATGCAGCATTTTTAGTATGGAGGAGGTCTCATGATATGGGTTACATTTACATTCAGAATCTTTGACTGTAACAAATTGAGTTTAATGATGTAATTGCTGAACAGCTTCAGTTGCTAAATATATGTTGACCAAACACACTTTTTTACCAGATGAGAGGAGTACATGCAGAAAGTGGATGGCTGCCATTTTTGATTAGGCAGCGCATGTGTGACCCCCCCCCCTGCACTGGCCCAGTAATCAAGGAGCCTCAATCATCACCACTAGCATCAGTGAGGGACATGCACATTGGGAGGATGACAAGTGCACACACAGTAAAGTACAATTTCATTTAAGAGCACACAGAGATCACAGTCAATCTGGGGCTGTTTTTCCCTCTTTCTCCAGATCTCCAGTAAGACTCCCCACTGGCACAACTATAGAGTTCAGATCTCAGCCGAGTGGTCAAGCCAAAATCTCCAGCACCCTCTCTGTCCAACCAGTGCTTCATGTCTCTGCCCACGTAGCTGACACATACACACTTTAAGATTTGATTTATATACAAACACACACACAATCCTGGGGAAGGCTGGCACAGGTTCTCTAGTTATGTCCCCTTCTGCTCAGACTATACGGTAGTACCACCTGCCACCAACCACCCTTATCAGCTACTATAAAGTCCCTTACCAAAGGGTGCCCAATCTTACTTTGTAATGTTACTGTTATCCAAATGGTAAGTGCATCCAAGACTTAGGCTATTTAGGAGTGGCCTATACAGTGCCACCAAATACATATGCAAGTACTCTAAGAACTTAAATATCTCTACACAAAACCAGCTGCAAATAAAAGGTTTAAATATATTTAATAATAAATAATGAAAGCACAAGACAATACATATTAACTCAACACAGTGACAGTAGAGTTCAGAATCACAGGAAATATGTTAAAACAACATTGCAGAACAGTCACACATAAATACAAAAAACAGCTACACTACTCTTGCTATATTCCTATCTATGTCTAAGAGATATACTATGTTCTAAATGTCTTACTTAGAGAGCCAGGCAGATATAGATGAGAAGTGCTGAAGAAATGTTTACAGGCCAAGAACAACATACAAAATGTACTGACTTTCTCAATGAGAGAGTTCTTAAATTAATAATACTCATTACTGCTGGGTTATCTCAGATAAACATCATTCTTGTCACCTCTGCACTTAGTTTTCAGGCTAACTGGAACTTAAAATTTAACATGTCTCTATGAAAAATACTTATCTGTTTGAAGATTGCCTGAAACTGGAAGTCATAAAACAATTACCTTGGAAACCTGTATTAACCTCTGTTTCCAGACAATAGGAAAGCCTACAATTCCAGACATTGTGTCTGCTTTGAGGTGAAACAGAGATAACAGAGTCATAAACAAGTTCCAATTATTTTCTTAGAGTTTGCAAGTTAACTCTGTATATTCCAGCCTTTACCATCAACACATACATTTGCATAGGTATGTAGTTTGTACACATTTCTGCTCTTTTTCCAGCTGGTGCACTGTGGTTACAACTGAAGCTCAATACAGAACATATAGTTTTGTTGCATTTCTAAGGCAAGCATACAAATCATATTACTATTCACAAATGACTTAAAATTATTTACAAAGTTCTATCTAGCTGGGCTGGCAGCCTTCACATTCCCTCTCCCGAGAACTCAAGCTAGTTTTTCAAGTGACCCTTGAGAAACATTGCTTGAGAGGGTTGAGCCTATCTGAGAATACCTTCCCCCAATTCCCTGTCTTGACAGCCCATCTGCATTGGCATTGCTAACCCCACTAGGTGCTGCTCTGTCATATCATATGCTTGCAACCCTAGCCTCCACCTTAGCAACTTGGAATTTTGCTATAGGGTTCAGATCTCAGCCAAGTGGTCAAGCCAAAATCTCCAAAACCCTCTCTGTCCAACCAGTGCTTCGTGTCTCTGCCCATGTAGCTGACACATGCACACTTTGAGATTTGATTCATATACAAACACACAGATGCTCCTGGGGAAGGCTGGCACAGGTTCTCTAGTTATGCCCCCTTCTGCCAAGACTGTACGGTAGTACCACCTGCCACCAAGCACCCTTATCATCTACTATAACGACCCTTACCAAAGGGTGCCTAATCTTATTGTGTAATGTTACTATTATCCAAATGGTGTGTGTGTCCAAGACTAAGGCTGTTTAGGAGTGGCCTATACAGTGTCACCATATACATATGCAAGTACTCTAAAAGCTTAAATATCTCTACTCAAAACCAGTCACAAAAGATTTAAATATATTTAATAATAAATAATAAAAGCACAAGACAATACTCATTAACTCAACACAGTGACAGTAGAGTTCAGAATCACAAGAAATCTTTTAAAACAACATTGCAGAACAGTTTCACATATATACAGAAAACATCTAGACTAAAGTCTTTTGGCTTTTCCTGGTTATGTGTCAGCACAGTAGATCACCGGTTCACTTATGATTGGCAGTGAATTTTTACGGTGTCGAGTTGCCAGCCATGTGCACACTCACGCATGTACTTGCATGTCTTTTAACTTTCAGTCGATCGCAGGGAGAACATGCATACTCCACACAGAAGGCACTTCAGTCGAGAATCGAACTGGAGAGCCTATTGCTGTGAGGCGACGATGCTAACCGCTGCACTACTGCAGTACTCTTGCTATATTCCTATGCATGTCTAAGAGATGCTATGCCCTAAATGTCTTACTTACAGAGCCAGGCAGATATAAATGAGAAGTGCTGAAGAGATGTTTACAGGTCGAGAACAAAATACAAAATGTACTGACTTTCTCTCTGAGATAGTTCTTAAATTAATAATACACATTACTGCTAGGTTATTTCAGAGTACATCATTCTTGTCACCTCTGACCTAAGTTTCAGGCTAACAGGAACTTAAAATTTAACATGTCTCTATGAAAAATACTTATCTCTTAGAAGCAGAAACTTATCTCTTAGTAGCTTTTCTAAAACTGGAAGTCATAAAACAATTACCTTGGAAACCTGTAATTACCTCTGTTTCCAGAAAATAGGAATGCCTACAACTGTAGACATTGTGTCTGCTTTGAGCTGAAACAGAGATAACAGAGGCATAAACAAGTTCCACTTATTTTCTTAAAGTTTGCAAGTTAACTCTGTATAGTCCAACCTTTACCATCAATGTAGGCATGTAGTTTATACACATTTCTGCTCTTTTCCAGCAGGGTGCACTGTGATTACAATCTTGAAGCTTATACAGAACATATAGTTTTTTTTACATTTCTAAGGCAAGCATACAGATCATATTACTATTCACAAATGACATAGAATTATTTACAAAATTCAATCTTGCTGGGCTGGCAGCCTTCACAGCATGCATTTCTCATTTCTATTTCTATTCTTAAAAGCCGAGTTGCACATATTCTACCCTCATGACATTGATATTGTTTTGGCAAATCACAAAATGTCAAATCACTAAAGAACTGACACTACCATGGGCCCTCTGGAGAGGGGGATAGCAGGTGGTGGTCTTGTTGCATTTACTGGCTTTAGTATATGAGAGTTGCCAAAGTATGTTAAATGAGTCTTGCATTGACTAGAAACACTAAGCCACTTGCCCTGCAAGTATATATATAATGTCCTGTTTTTCTTTGTACTTAGTAGAAAATAAGTGGAACATAACTCCTTGGCATGGACGGTGCTGAACAGGTGTTCTGCACAAAATGTGGTAAGTAGAGGGGAAACTTTTTATGCTTACACTGCTGGTCTGCATTTTGGTAGATCGGCAGGACAGGTAGCATAGCTGTTCAATTTATCTTTTTGGCAGCCTTAAGTGAGTAAATTAAGGTAGACTCTTGTAGATTAAGATCAGGTAGTAAGGTATGATTTCAAAGAGAAGAAAACCATTAAGTAAAGGGAATTTTCCTATAATTTTTAAATCCATTCCCATGGGGAGAGAGATGGTGATGAAGGAGTAATGGGCTTCAACATGTGTGTCTGAAGGAATAGCAGACCGATGAGGAAAACATATGTTGTGCAGTACAAAGAAAGAAAAAATAGTTTTCCAAAACAAATGGAAATATGAAGTCTAGCAAAAGTACAAGCAGAAAAGCATGAAAGTATAAGTAAGCTTACAGGTCAGAAAACTCCTACTTAAATACTCCATCTTGTTTACAAACTAATAAAATAAGTACTATGTGCAGAATTTCCAAGGAAACAGCAAGAATAATCAAAAGTTACACTACAGGAAACCCCAAAACCCTGAGCATTAGCAGTACAGAAATAGTGTAAAGGTCAAGGACAAAACACTACTTTTAGTTCAGTCATTTCTACAGCAAATAAACTCCTGCCTTAGTATGCTTGTTTTAAAGAATGACCCAAAATAAGTTTCTACTTTATTATGTTTGCTTTACAGAAGGACCCAGATATTTTTATCAAAAGTATAGACTTTGTAAAATATGCAGAAGGAGCTTCACATTACTAGTTTCGTGCACAGATCAACAGCAGTAATAGGTACAAAGCAAATTCATAGAAGGTTCATAATACCTTATCCATTTAATTATCACCTTTCTGCTATAAAAACTAATTCAGAACAGGCTCATTGTACCTGCGTGCATTGCAAAAAACGCAAAGCAAATGGCTTAAATGGTAGTGTTGTGGAGAAATCAGAAGATCTGCTTGTGACAAGTGAAGTGTGCACCTGATGAATGAGTTTTTAAGCTTGCAGGTTAGTATTACAAATTGTTGGATACTGACAAACATTTCAGTGACCGCTTATGTGTTGGGCTGTTTGGGATTTACGGAACCTTAATGTGTATACACATGATTCGACACAGTTATTAAGGCATTTGCTTTAAACATCATTGGTTTCTTCAGTCATTTACTTGACTTAAATATAGCAGTTTGGAGATGGTTATACCTCTTCCTACACTTATATGGCCAGTTTATTTGTTTTTATATATTTATATATATATATATATATATATATATATATACACACACACACACACACACACACACACACACACACACACACACATACATATATATGTATATACACACACACACACATATATATGTATATATATATATATATATATATATATATATATATATACACACACATACATATATATATATATATATATATATATATATATATATATATTTTTTTACTCCAACAGTGTTATTATGGTAGTTTGTTATGAATCAAAGCAAACAAAAAAAAAAAAAAAAAAGAAAGCTTCACATGTGTAGAAAGCTATGTTCATAGTGTGACACAGAGATTTTGCAACTGCCTCTGCTAAAACTTAGCTCCTGATTGCTTGCAATAGTCAGACCCATGCTGTACCTTCTGCTGTGCTTCTAGGTGGATATGTTTCATGGAAACTTGATTTAGGCAAAGAACAACTTAAAGATTGCAACATCATATCTTGCAAGGGGTTTTGGCTGCACCATTCTCATTGATGCTTACCATTTTAAATTTGCAATTAGATATACATTGCTGTTAAACAGAAGCAATGAAAGTTCTTACCTGTACCAAAATGAAAATGTTTGCAAATGTCTGTTAGATTTATTCTTTGTACTGGAAGTTCACAAAACAGGTATTCCATTCCTTACCTTGTTAAAGCATTCATTTTGTGCAGTATGTTAGCTTTTGGTTGCTGAAATATATGCTTTACCACGCACTATTTCCAGAGTGATCCATGTGGAGGCTGCCTTGAGTTGTAAATGTAGGGAACAAAAAATGGGTTCTGGAAAGAATAAACATCAGGCCTGCACCAGGATATAGATGGATGGAGCCCTGACGATTTCCCAGGAGATTCTGGTTTGAGTATTGAACTGATAACTGATGCGTTAACCATGGGGTATAAGGTGGAGTGCCATATCTGCCAGCTTATCTATCATGAGAGAGAGAGAGAGAGAGCGAGAGAGAGAAAGGTGGGGCTTACAGTCAAGGACTAACAGTGATTGGTGTAGACTAGTGACACTAGCCCAGAGGTACATGTTTATGTAATACATAGAGGGGGTTGGAGTGTGACAGTGGTTAGGGTATATCAAAAAAAGTCATCTGTATTTGTCAAGATTTCACAGTGCAGGAATACAATTTATTGTATGCATACATCCTCAACTGCTTACAGTAGGGATTTCTTCACTTAGGGCCACATACTGAAAGGTGGTGGTCTGACAGTTGTTCGAGAAGGTGGGGCTGACGCTTGAGGAGGGGTTCCAGGCTATGGCTGATGACACACTGTTGTGGTGGTAATCCTCCAAAAAAGGAATAAGATGCAAATATTTGAAAGCAAGGGGTCTTAGTGGGAGCATTTGTGATGAAACTGCCATACTGTTGCCATGGAATACTAGGGGTGTGTGTAGGGGGAATCTAATTCTGATTGTCCTTCAGTTGTGCAGAATGAAGTTTATTGTTCACTGCATGCATTTTTGCAACATGCATATTTGTCCTTTTCCATTTAAATGAGGGCACTGATAATTACACTTTATGCAGGAATATTGTTCAACAAGCATATACAATTGTTTATCGACTTCCAAGATGGTTGCACACTGATCAACAGCTTAACTTCAGATCTCCCAGTGTTTAATAAGAAACTGAAAGATAAGGGCCAGGAACTCTACCACTTTCAATAAATTCACTTACCTACTAGTAAGTACACCACCTGGATGCCAGCAAATAATATCAACTTGAAAAAGTGAAGAGAAAACACTGACTGGGAAGAATCCTGCAGCTGTTCAGCAAAAAGTTTAAGCTCCAGCTTTGGTGCAAGAGATGGCTTCCAGTAATCTACAGGAAAAAAATAAGTCAAATGCGCTCAGAGCCAATTAAAATACACGAAACACTGTATATCAATTTAAATGCTACAAGACTGGAAAAAAATGGAAGAAGCTTTAAACAAATATTCAGATGAGCTGACAAAACTGAAAAAAAAAATCAGAGATTGAAATGAAGAAAAGGCTGTTTGAGTATGAGACTGCTCAAGAAGAGATGTTTAAAAAAATGGTAGAATTTGAGGACAGAGCTTGCAGGGAAAACCAGAGATTTTCTGTTGTACCAGAAAACTGGAAGAAGCAGATTGTATTAATTTTACAAAGGCACAGTTAAGCAAGTGGACTGGCATTTCACAGCAAGTGCTGTTCCTTGAAAGGGTACATCGTGTGCATGCTCCAAACCTGGCCACGAGAAAGCAGATAAGACCTGCATTAGTAAAGCTGCAATCTTACCAGCAGAAGGAATTGATCCTGATAAAACTGTGGCAGAAGGACAAAGTATTAAAAGCTGGCAATGTAGAATGTTTGCGGAAGATAATTATTCATTGAACACCAGTCAGAAGAGAAGCAAATTTAGTCCAGTAATCATAATCAGGGAATGATGACTGGTAGGTATACCAATAATACCGAAAATAAAAATGAAGGATAATAAAGTAAAAGTAAGACACCAGCACTTCCCCACCTACCCATTAAAAAGAGAGGAATTTAAGGAATGGGTAGTGGAAATTATTTGGGAGATATTAGGAAAGATAGAAAGTACTTTAGAAGTTATAGCTAGTGAGTTGGATAAAATGGAAGTGGAGCTTAAAATATTGTCTAAGTAAAAGAAAAAGAGATGTGGTTAAGAAGTAGGAAGAGTTATTTAGAGGGGGCCAAAGAAGGTTAAAGTACTGTAGAATAAGGTAACTCTCTCTTAACAAGAATAAGCACTACTGCAGAGTGCTAAAGAGAAAACAAGGGAGTACCTTGATAATATACATGAGTTTAGAAAGACTGCTGTTAAGCAACTTTTTTTGATAATAACTTTTAGCACAATGACTTAGGCAAAAAAATGTAGAAATGGTTGTTGCCAAACTTAGGGATCCTATAACAAGAAAATTAACTAAAGAGCCCATAGAGGTATTACAGATAGAAATCTTATGAAAATTTTTATAAAGCAGAGAAATGTGGAAATCAAGAAAAAGCACAAATGGACGTACACGTGCCAAAGTTAGAGGTAGATGAGGCTTAACAATTAACAGTTAATATAGGAGGAAATGAGATAAAAATGGTGATGTATAACCAATCTGCAGGAAAGTCTCTAGAAATACATGGTATTCCTATGGAAGTTTGGTAGCTTGGTGGGAAGAAAGTGATAAAGATCTGGAAGGTTTTGTTTAACAATATTTTAAAAGGAGGGAAGTACTTAAGATGGTAAAAACCCATCAGATCCAGCTTCATATAGGCCCATTTCAATTTTAAACCATGATTATAAAGTGTTTATATCTATAATTGCTAAAAAAAATAGCAAAGGTGTTGCCAAAATTGACAGATATGGATCAGTGTTGTTTTGTGGAGGAGAGGCAAACATTTGAAAACATTAGTAGAACAGTGATGATCCATAGGGAAGCAGAATTTAAGAAAAAAAAACCACTGTTGTTGTAGTTCTTGATGCAGAAAAAGCTGGGATTCTATGAGTAGGTCAGTGGAAGCATTTGCATTCCCTTATACAATAATAAGGTTACTTAGATGGACATGTGAGGGATCGGCAGCAAAAACCAAAGTGGGAGGGTTCTGATAGGTTGTGTCTGAACAGCGGTACCAGGCATAGGTGTCCTCTTTCCATTTTGTTATTTGCATTATGTTTAGAATCTTTGTCAAAGAAAATAAGGAATTTAGAAATTCAAGGATGTAATTGGTATGGTAATCAAGAAATGTTGGCTTCTCAAATGAATAGAGTAATTTTTATTTTTACAAAGCAGTCAGTGACAGTGATAGCGTACATATAATATAGACCAAGTGGAAATTCTTGCCAGCAGTATATGTGATAGGAAGGTTGCAGCTCTTTGGTCCTTTAACATTGTTAGTGAACTGAGTACTTGATTTTCAATTATAATGGGACACAATATGTCACACGCAAAACATAGGCTTAACATTTCATTATGCAGAGATGTAACATTGTGCTACTGGAAGAAGAGCATTGATAAGGCAGAAACCCCAGTATTTAAGAATAATGTCGTAGCCAAAATGTGGCCCAGACATGTAGTATACTTATATATTGTGATCAGCATTTCACAACCTTACTGCAGTCTTCATATGAATTAGTTCTGACTTATGTAAGCACTCTCCCGTACAATCATTAAGATGTCAAGCTCCCACACTTGGGATCTGCATACCCCTCCCTGGTCCATACATGATATCATTCCCTGCATCTCCAAGATTTCTATTTCTTTCTAACTGCTCTCACTGACTTCATGTTGATTTTACATTGATGTTCAAATTTCTCCTAGAGTGTCTTAATGGAAAAGGACAGAATGGTTTTGTGGTTCAAATCCACTGTCTAGTGCAGTAAATAACGGCCTTGTTTGAAGATCTTTTCCAGGGTAACTCATTCATTTTAGATGAAATATCACTGAAAGTTTTCAGTTATATTGACAGTATACCTATAGATGACTGAGAGAGTATATAATCCACAATGAGACTGAGATAAGCCAATATTTATCTGCCTGTTCTTGCAGCTGAGTGCAGATGAGCCTTTCTAAGATTTTTGCCAAAAGCATCACATTTGATGTAGGTAGGAAGTTCTGTGCACTGCGTTTGTTAACCTTGGAAAACAGATGACTGCTACATTTTTGAAAGCTGTGGGCACAAGTCCTGAGGAAAGGGAATACATGTAAGAGGCTGTGAAATAATTAGAGCTGCCATATTAAAGACAGTAGAATGCATTTTTACCAGTGTTTTACACTTCCCAAGTAACACCTCTAATAGCCTAGCTACTGCTTGGGTGGCACCTCTCTGAAAAGAAATTTGGGCAGGAGAGAAAGATAACCTTTGTTTCAAATAATAATGATGCATTATCCCTTCCTATCCAAAATATCAGTCATCATGGCTATCAAAATAATTTTCATTACCCTGTTATATATTTAATTCCTATTCATTCCATTCTGTGTGATCATCTTTGTTATCACTAGCTCCAAATTCCTGATTATGGCTTTGACAGTAACTCCAAATAATGGCCCTCTTCCCCACACATTATACATATAATTATACAGTTCTTATTCAGTTCCCCCACTTCTTGCACTCTTGCTTGGGTCACTGTAATAAGATGTTGAAAATCATTAAAGCACTTGATTTAGATTGGTTCCAGTAGAACCTATTATAATTTATTCCTATAACACTTTGTAAATAATTTAGATTTTGATTCACAATTTTCAAAGAAATCCATGTCTCTCACCCCTCAGTTCCACATTTCCCTTCATAAATAGATTTTATGTCGTGCACAACACTGCAGAAATCTGTGTCCCCCTTTCTAATGACCTCTGTTGTGTACTGTAAATAAAGCTTCCCTTTCATTTGCAAAATAATTGTTTATTATATAACCTTTTACTGACACGCAGTAACTTGGTTAAACTCATTCACAAAACATGCAACTTATATAATCACTTCTGCAAAAATTTCTGTTCTATATATAAACAGAATGAATTTTTTAGCACTTGAAAATCTAACAACTTTAGTAATACATTCCATGCACCGTAGCTGTTTTATTTGAAGATTGTGTGTTGTCCTCATTCAAAATAAAGGGTGTTTCTTCATCATGGGGCTTAATGCGCCCTTGACATGTTGCTACTGTATCACTACCATGTAACTTTTCTGCTTCCTTGTACTTCATCCAGCCTCATATTTCACTCCCTTGTCAGTACTTGGCTCTCTCACTGATCTCCCAAAACAACTTCACAATTGTATCTCTGTTAAGCACTTTTCACCCTTTCCTTAGAATTCATCCGTGCCAGTGGCATAATCTAAAGGAAAGCCCTTTCTGTACATCACTTCAGGACTTTCATTAGGTGGTTCTTCTGTATTAATCATTTCCAGTAAAACCTCATCACCAGACTGCTGGTATTAATACTCAGTTTTGCCCTCATCTCAGTCTTGTTCATTTTTTAAACAAAAGGATTTTCAGCCATATCTTACTCAACAGTTACAATCTTGTCTACTGCCATATTGGTATCAACCTTATACTCTTCCCTCAGTCAAAAGGAGTAGGGAGAGTTCCCCTGGTGTCCTGGCCAAATTGCTCTATTCAGTATGAATTCCACGTCAGGCCTACCCTGAAAACAGACCATGTCTAGTGGGGCTAGCCCAGACAAGAACATTTGACAAAATAAGTAATAGTAATCATGCACTGACAGACCTCTATCAGTTGCTGTCTTATATGGCCCCTGTTAATTTAAAATGAAATTCAATAAGGTAATGTAATCAATCTTTAAGCAGAGTTTGTAATAAAGCTTTGCTAGTATGTCAACCAGCGTATGAAATAAAGCTGGAAGTGGGATATAAGTCAAATCAACAAATAACCCAAACTTCTATTATTCATAATCCTCATAGCTTGCCTACATATCTAGGTGCTGTGGTGGACAATTTACTATTAAGTGCAGTCATTACTCTGTTTTGAGTCTCCTTTTTGCTTTAGAACCCTGCTCCTGTTTTTTTTTCCAGATTGTTGATTGTTAGACCACATCTTGGAGACAAGTCTTCCTATTTTAGCCCTTCATTTACACATTCCTGCAACATGCGTGTTTTTATCTTGGAGAAGATGCTTCTGTTTTTAGTCTACAGTAGCATAGTACCACTGAAGCGAAGCACTGTGACATCAACCTGCACATGCTGAGGGCTGTGTTTCTAGCCTCTTGTACTCTGGTAGTAATGCTGAAGTCTGAGCCTCTTCTAGTAAGATCAGGCAATCAGGAGGTGGTATGGTACCAAGACAGACTCTGGGTGAAGGGGAAGGGAGATCAGCTAGTGCAAACCTTCTTGTTGTCTACCCACATGTTTGGGGAATGAAATGTCCCAGAAAAAATCTTGAGTTTCATATCAAGCTCTTATTCTGAGCTATAGCTTCAAAGATTCAGTATTCATGTTACATTCTTAATGTACATCACTCTGTAGGTTAGCCTGTTCTCCAGCTTAGGGACTGCAGTGCTGTCCAAATTTTGTTCTGTCAGAGCATGGTGTAGTCAGATTGAGGAAACTTGGCCCACTGTGCCTAAGGGACAAGCCTTACTGAGGGACATTGTGCTCCGTGAGAAAAACTTCAAACATCCTGTCTATATCTCTATGGACAGGGCAGATTTACTGAGCTTTGCTAAGGAGTTGATTTCTATTCTTTCTGTGCCAGGTCAAACATCAGGCGAGAAAGAAAAAAAATTCCTTCCAATTCTGACAGGATTTTCCAGTCAAAAGACAGTCAGTGCAGGGGTAGTGTACTTCAAAGGATTCTTCTTAGTCTGAGCTTTCTGATTCTGAAGAAAGCATAGCTTTAGACTTCCTACTGAAGAAATCTCTTTCACTGATATTTTGTCTAATATGAGTGATGTTTTCCAGTGGTGCAGAGTGAAGCCTCTATGACTCAGAAAGTGTATTATCATTTAATACAATTAGAAAGGCCTAAAGCTACACCTACTCCTCCTATTTTGCCTGCCTAAGAGAATGTTTTTATTGCTGCACCAGGATGCCTGATAGTCTTCAGCTTCCAAGAGGTGTGACAGGTTAAATAAGGTACCCTGGATAAACAAGTATATGCGCTCTAATCCCAAGGGTAATCAAGGAGGAAGAAGGTCATTTTGGGGTTGTGGACCAAAAAAAAAAAAAAATAAAAAGAGCCATTGGAGAGGTCCAAGAAGTATTTCCCCATTCTGTCCAGCCTCTGTAGATAGGCTTCTTAAAATCAGCTGATGTGGAGAAGTACTGCATAGCTGTTATTTTTGCCAGTGGTCCATTGAGAAGCATTGCCTACTTTTACCACACTGGGATGTATAGATGGCTTGTCTTCTCTTCTGTCATTTCTTTACTTACTCTCTACCTAGTCCTGTTTCTATCTGCCCCCCCAACCAATACCTATCTTGCAACTTGGCGTCAGGCATTGTAAAGTTATTAAATAATAAGGTGGAGTACTTATCAAGTATTTTGTCTGGTCTGCAGCATTTTCAGAGACACCCTTTCATTCCATTAATTTTGTCATCTGCCACATTGTTCTAGGCCATCCGAATGTGACTAAAGAATATGTTCTGTTTATCCCACACCCCTGGCCATGTCCCTTACTATTTCTCCCTCTTAGCATTGATCTCCTCTGTTACCTCTTTCTATTTCCAGTGAGAACATCTACTTGATAACCACACAGTTCATTCTTCCTCTGATAAGGACCCTCATTCATCTCTGTCACTTCTTCCATGGTGCATACCACAGCTCCTTCACAGTCCTTTGTAGTTATGCTGTTGCCTGGGCATATTTACTGGAATTAGGATAATGGTTCTTGATTATGCTACCATGGCAAGGTGACAGGTAGGGTACTGGTAAGACTGACCCATTTTTTCAATCCTCTCTGTACTTAGCATGTAATATACTGCATAATTATTTAAAATTGGGTAGATATGACAACTGTGAAAAAGCATATATGGTATATGGTCTACTCCTTCACTCCCAGTCATAAGAGAACTGTTTGGTGACAGTTGGCTTAGCTGAGAAGAAAATAAAATGCAGCTACACCATAAAGAGATTGTGGCATCTGATTTGATAGGCACCTTTAAAGTGTATCACATTCATTATTAGATAGCATTTTTTCTTAAATATGGTATGAAATAAATGATTGTGTCTCTAAAACATTGTTGAGAACCATGAATAGTTTATGCACTTTGGTATGATGGTATTGTAAAAAGCAGCTATCTTTCACTTTAAATAGTTGGCCTGGCCAAAATCAGGGACTATCAATATCATGAGGAGCCTAGGGCATTCAGACAAATGAAGACTAATGTAAACTTGAACTTATTCCAGATAATTAAAGTTTATAACTTTGGTTTGGAGTTGTTAGGTACTATATTAGTACTGAGTATGCAACTTCAGTTATAACAAAAAAAGTTAAGCAACTGGGTATGCTAAAGCAAGAAAGCAAATAAATCCATGTAGCTTGAAAAGGGGATCCCTTTCAGAAATGAGTCAAGCCACTTCAAAAAATAAACTACAGTTCAGACAGAAAAAATGCCACTTGTAAAACTCTCTATTACAACTTTCAAATGTTTTTCTCAACTCCTTTATAAGGGTGCCTGTGTTATGGATAACCTTGGTACTTATAGAATAATTCTGAAATTGTATCTCACAGAAGAGGGAATACTTTAAGGTACTGCATTCTCAGGCTTAGTGTAAACCCCATTTAATTGCAGCTGTACTTCTGTAGTTTTCAGGATTCCAGTTACAGTCTTTCAATTTCAACAAGCATCCCTAAAAAAATATTTTTGGGGGGTGTCCTTGGGGAGACCTAGGACATTTGCCCAGTTCATACCTCTTAACCTCCAAGACCAAGAAATCTTGGCAAAGCTATATATAATGGAGGGAAACGGGCCAAAAATAGGGAACATTTTTATATATTGCTATTATAAATTTTGAATTAGCATGAATTTTCTGAAGAGTATGAAGTCTGTAACTCAAACATCTGTCATTATTTGTTACTTTAATCCTCAATGATTTTCCAGTGATTTGCCAGAAAACCAAAATACCAAAAATATGAGGCAAAAATCTGGATATTCTGTGAAAATCTGTACAGTTGAGAGGTTTGGCCCCAATTTATCTACCGTTCAAACCATCCTCCTAATCAAAATATTCCTAAGTTGATATCCAACTAAAAGTAATGTACCCACTATACTTGTTTAAAATTTATCAAGTGTTGTAATGAGTATTAATACAAAACAGATGCAGATTTAGAAAATGCTATCATATTCTGTAGAGATTTTCGAACAGTGGTCAGTTTGATTTAGTATTGTCAGTTCTATATCAGCCAACCAAGAATTGTAAATCATCTGGCAAATATTTTTATATATGATTACACACAAATTTACTTGCAAGGATTCAAAGTTATAGGATCATAGGGTTTACTAGGCTAATGGCCCTGAGGCCCTTACAAGCCTAGCCAAGTGTTTATCCCCAAAAAAGAAACCTCAGTCAGTACCTGTCACCCCTGTCAATGAGGAGCACAGGTGGAACACCTGGGACAAATTTGTGGTTTCCCATCCACTCATCAAGGTTGCGCTTGAAGAGGGTCAGCAAGGTACTCTGTTTGACATGTATGAGAAGTTTATTCCAACTCTAAAAGCCAAAGCACCTAGAGGGTTGAATAAGACAGTTTATTAAAAATAATAAAAGCAAGTCAAACACAGAGGTAAGCTTTCTACACAGTTGACTACATCAAGTCAGTAGACAGCTGTGATGAGAGTTTATCTCTGCTTGACTTGCTTTTATTATTTTACATATGGTTACCGTAGATTGTTGTAAAGCAAAGGCTTAAAAGTACCATTAGTAATATTTAACATATGATTACTTGTCTGTGATATTTATCATAAACGTCAGTTTTGTATATATGTGTGTGTGTGTTTGTGTTTATATACTTGTGTGCTTGTGTGAATTAAAATTCTATACCAACTGTAATTAATAATGCAAAACAAGTACAGTCAATTCAATGGCACACAGTGATGCAGCCATGACTGTATTTAAAACTACCTGGGATTTGGAGGGGCTGGCAAAACACCTGTATTATACAAATGCATGAGAGCATTCAAATGCCTCAGAGTGGCATTGTGAGAGACCAGCACATAAAGTAGGCATGGCAGCTGGTGACTTCAAATCAAAGGGAGTCTGCAGGAGACAGCTGAATGGGTGGGGGTCAATGGGAATGGGTGTGGCCAACTAGAAAGGGGAGGAGCTATGCTCAAAACCACAAAAACTGTAACTTTAATTAAATACGCTGCCCTGGGTGCCAAACCATCATTATGAGAGTCCAATCAAGACAAAATGCAGTGTAGAAGAAAAAATATTTCAGTGCATTGGCTGCATGGCAGCTTACTTAATATCTAGATGGAAACAAAAAGGTTGTGAGGCATGAAAAAATAAATTACTTTTTAAATACATTACTGGAATGCCAGTCAAAATCAAGTATAAGAAAAACAAGCAGCACTCAACTCAAGCCACTTATCCTTGCACTGCAGTTCTAATTATAATTTATATTCAGCTTTATTAAAGTACCAAGTAACATGCTGAAAGTAGCAATCTCTGTGATACCCCACTTGTAAAAATGTTTCTTATCCAAAAAAGACCTCGCTGCCTGATGACAACTATCTACTTGTTTCATCCGGAAAACATGATCAAAGTAAAAAATGAAAAGCAAACAAGAACAAGCTCCACATACATTGCTTAAAGTATTATTGCACAGGTTATGGACCAAACACGATAGATTGGCAATTTGCATTCTGTTTAGTTTGCAGGCAAAGCCTGCAAAGATGACTGCAAGTCTCCAACAAATGTAATGAGCTTCTTAAAATAATGTAAACCTGTCCTTTATTACAAATACTGCCATATGCATTTCAATACCCAAGGCTTATACGTTATCTAGGTATGTAAATATTCTTTGCATGGCAACAACAGAAAGGCTTTCAATGCTGGCAATTCTTTAACAGTATGCTTATTAAAGCTTACTTGCATCTTACAATCTCAGACAAGGTTACCTGATGGTCATTAAAGCATTGTTACTTAAACACAGAGCAACAGGCACTTTCTGAATAATAATAAGCATAAATCAACAGTATAAAAATATGTCAGAAACCAGAACATTCTGCAAAATCAAGGACGGATGAAAAGCCACTGTAGTACTTGTGTCTACCTTGGATGGGGAGATACTCTGCACATTTACACTGCATAACTCCTCCTTGCCTTGCTTGGACACATCCAGAGTCACTACATGGGGTGCAACAAGTATGTCTCAATTTGAAATGTCTTTGGCTGACTGTGATAGCCCTGACACATTTGTCATACCTCTCAACCTCAGAGCAAGAAATCTGGACAAAGCCATACATAGAAGTGGGACAAGGCCCAAAAATAAGGGCAATTTTTCAATATTGCTCTTATACACTTAAAAAGACAATAGAATAGTAGGTCTTGCATTAGTATGAGTTTTCTGAAGGGTATGAAATCTGAAACTGAAATATCTGTCATTTTCTAACTTTTCTAACTTCAGTCTTTAATGATTTGCCACTAATTTGCCAAAAAAACACAATTTTATGAAAAAACAAAAATGTGATGCAAAAATATAAAATAGCCACACAATACAGCTGGGAACCTGTCAAAGAAGGGACACTTTTTTAATATTAGTACTGCTAACTTGAGCAGCTGACAAAATAAAAGAATCTACATGCATTTCTGAAATAAAAGTAATCTATAATTTTGATTATTACAGTTATTTATTAATTGTAAACCCTCCAAGTTTTCTTCCAAAATTGCCATTTTGTGGAGGGATTATTAGGGGAAGAGCAACATTTTGAGCCAAAATTGTGGACCATTGAGATGTTTGGATATGCCTAATTCTATAAAGCAATTTATTTGCACGTACCTTTCAACCTGTTAATGCAGGACATCTGGACAAGGCCAAATATATTGAGGGAACATATAAACAGTACTAAAAATTGCTCTTGTATAAACTGAGACAGTTGATAGAATAACAGGTCTTGCTTTAGCATGCATTTTTCTGAAGGTTATGAAGTCTGAAACTCAGTGTCTGTCATTATTTAGTGACTTCATTCCTAAATGATTTGTCAGAAAACCACAAATTTTATGAGGAACAAACCAAAAATAAGAAGCAAAAATCTACTCATTCTGCAAAAATCTGGACAGTTGAGAGGTATATTTCAGCTGGGGCTGTCTTTGAGTTTGCCACCCCCCTCACAAAATCATGGTCGAATGGAGCCACCCCCCCACCCCTGCAGCCATTCCAATAAACCATTACTTAGCTATTTCACCCCATTTACCATAACCAGTAATGTGCATACTGCTTTACTTCTGCAATGATTTGGACTTCATTTAAAAGTTTTATTTTGCATTTTACAATGCAAACATGAATAGATATCTGCTAAACAAAGCAATGCAGTCCCACAAAGAAAACAGACTTAGCATTAAAACTTCTCTGCCCTTGAAACTCACATTCACTGAAACAGCATTGAAACCCACATTCAAAGAAAATACATTTTGCCAGTGGCAGATAAAGATTAACTTTGGTTTGGGCTGTTTTCAAATCACAGGAACCTTGCACATGAAACATACACATGCTCTTTCATACACCTTCCTGATTGTATTAAATTATATTCCTTGTACAATACAGTGCAGTTTTAGAGGGCGTTTTAAATTTATTGTTTTGAACATTTTTCCAGTAAACAATGAAACAAAATGCATGCACCAATAATGACAAAACTGCCCAATTCAGAACATTTCCATCATAAAAGTCTACTCATAATTCTACAGTCCAAGAGTATCAGTACATTGCACGATCTCTGAAGAAGTAAACGTCATCTAAATAATTCCACATTAAAGAGATCTATAACTAATGAAGAGGTTGCTGCTAGCAAACTACTTTATATTTCATTGTTTTATCTACAAATAAAGTGCCTGTTGCCCTTGAGGAATAAATTGCCTATTTTGTACTAAAGAAATGATAAGCTATTAATATTGCAATAGGGAATGGATGGCAAACTGAGAACAGGTTCATAGTTACTAGGTATCTTCGCCAAAAAGGAGTGCGGTATCCACCCCCTTTGCAACACAGTACAGTAACAGCAATGCATCTATCTACTGTGGGAGTAGAACCCACAGACTTCTGCATCAAAAGCAAGTACACTACCTGTTGTGCTGTTAACAATACAAGCAGACTCAGCATAAGCAGCACTAAACATTTGCTCCCCTGCAGCTCTCAGCTCCCTGTAAAATCTACTCACTCAGCTGTATCTCTGAACTTCGCAGTGCAAGAAATCTGGAAAAGCCAAAATTTATTGGGGGGGGGGGACAAAAGCCCAAAAACCAGGGACACATTTTAAACATTGCTTGTATAATGTTGGAAAGTTGCTAGAGTAAAATGCTGTTTTACCACCATACATTTCACTGCCAAGTCTTGAACCCAGGACCCTGTGCAAAACAGTCAGATCAACATACCATTATGCCAAATCAGCTGTTTTGTGAAAGAGAGGAGGACTGAAACTTAAATGGCTACCATTTAGTGAATTCATTTCTCGCCATAGCTGTCAACCTCTTAGCATAAAACACCTGAACAAAGACAATAATGGGGGAATACAGCCCCTGAACATATTCAGTGAATTCAGTTCTCACCATAGCTCTCAACCTCTTAGCAAAAAACACCCGGACTAAGCCAGTAATGGGGGAATACAGCTCCCAAACATATTCACTGAATTCAGTTCTTACCATAGCTCTCAACCTTAGCACAAAAAACCTGGATGACGCCAATAATGGGGGAATACAGTCCCAAAAATAGGGACAAATTTCAAATATCCATCTTATAAACTTAGAAAATTGCTAGAATAAAAGCTTTTGTGTTACCATGTACTTTCTGAAGAATATAAAGTCTGAAATTCAAATGCTTGGCATTTTTGTTTAACATTTGTTAACCAAGAAAGTCTGACTTTGAACAAAAGACAATTTTTAGCAGAGGCTCAGGGAGAAACGTTCCAGACAGACACATGTCTTTGTAAGATGGGAGGACACCACAGCACCCAGAGGAAACCCACAAAAACACAGGGAGGACATGCAGACTCCACACAGAAGGCACCCCAGCCAAGAATCAAACCAGAGAACTTGTACCTGTCAGGCAACAGTGCTACCACTGCATCAATGCACTACTGACTTTGTAAGGACACAAAAATACAGAAACAACAGATTTTATGAGGAGCAGAACAAGTATGAGGGAAAAGTCTGCAAATGTTTTACAAATGGTGGTGGGTAGGGAATTCAGGCTCTTGCCACCTGGGCCTTGGGACACACACACACACACACACACACACACACACACACACACACACACACACACACACACACACACACACACTTACTTACTTCTGGGACTCGAGAAAAGGTTTTGTTTGTTTTGTTTTCTTTCCATTTTTTGTTTTGTTTTGTTCCACAGCTGGGGGGGGGGCTGTAGTCCTGCACTCCTATAGCACGAGCCACCCCTGAAAGTAGGTGAAAAGTTAAGCACCTTCTATGGCTGCCAAGATGATGGCCTTGTGTCCACTCTGCAACTCTTATCCCTAGCCATGGGTCACTTAGCACTGAAGCATTACCAGGTTAGTTTCTAATGGAAACTGGGGATTCTTCTCACAGATTGTTGTGGAGTACAATGATCTATGGTGATGGAGGAATGAGTCATTGATAGGTCAGCAGAGAGATTGTTTGCAGGCACAAGGCAAAAAGTACATAGCAAAAAGTGACCTTGTTGAATATGTGTAAATCAGATTAGCAATGCCTGCTACAACAGTGCTTTGCCAATAAACACTACTGTGTCAACAATGAATGCTGAATTATTATATTTTGTACATATTTCATCTATTATCTGATTGAAGAGGCAGAGCTGAAGAAGACTGGAAGCACTTCAAAGCAGCATGTGTGAGGACTACAGAGCAGATATACAGCTGAGTAAGGTATGGAAATAAGCTACGTAAGGAAAGCTGGTAGCCAAATGCAAAAGTCCAGGGAGTGCAGGAAAAAGACAGACCAGGTTAGCAAGGAGTACTGGTTGCCTAACAAAGAGACTAAGAAAGGAGTTGCAATAGCAAAGAATAAGGCTTCAGAGGCACTCTACCAGCTTCTGGAAAGTGAGTCAGTAGATGCCACAAAGAAACTATATCAGGTTGCAAGACAAGGACAGAAAGATAAAGAAGAGAGTCAGACAACCTTCATAAGGGATGCCAACAACAAACTGCTCACCAGTCCACAGCACATCAAAAACAGATGGAAGCCTTGGTGTACTGCCCCAGACACAGACAACAATGAGAGAAGAGAAGCAGTCCACCATAGAAGAAGTAAGAACAGTACTAAGGAAAATGAAGTTGATGAAAGCAGCAGGTTCAGATGAGGTCATAGCAAATATGATAAATATGCTGAGTGAGATAGGAGAGAAATGGCTGCTGAGGGTATTCAGAGCAGTATGGAGAGAAAAGAATATCCCAGATTACTGGAGAATAAACTTACTAGTGCCAGTGTTCAAGAACAAAGAAGACATTCACAACTGTGGGCAGCACAGAGGTATCAGAATCCTGTCACACTGCATGAAGTTTCTGGAGAGGGTGATTATTAAATGAATAGGCAGAGATAAGCAGTTTGGATTCAGATCAAGATACAGCACAACTGACCTGATGTTTGCAGTGAGACAGTTAGTTGAGAAAAAGCTAGAGATGAGGAAAGAGTTCAACTGGGCATTGCTAGACTTGAAGAAAGCATATGACAAGGTTCCAAGAAAGCTGATTTAGACAGTCCTGTGGTCGTTCAAAGTCTCAGAAACATCGGTAGAATTAGTGCAAGCTATGTACAAGGACCCAATGACTCAAGTACAAACAGTGTTTGGCCTCACAGAGGGGTTCCCAGTGGTAGTGGATGTGCATCAGGGTTAGATCTGAGCTCACTGCTGTGAGGGACTACATTACCAAGCAGGTCAGAAAGGACAGATCAACAAAGTTGCTGTATGCAGATGATGTGGCATTACAGGCAGACTTTGAGTAAGAACTTCAGCAAAGGATACGGGAATGGAATGTGAAACTGAAGGCACATGGGATGAAACTGAGTACAGATAAGACAGTTGTAATGGCAGCAAATGGGGAATAGAGGTCAAAGCTAGAATCAGAGCTGCAGCCAACTGACACAAAGTGTAAGGTGTAGTATATGAAAGAAGACTGCTAAAGATGCTGAAAAGCAATGTGTACAAAGCAGTGGTGTGATTGGTACTAATGTGTGGTACAGAATCCTTGGCAGTAAAGGCAGAGCAGTTAAGGAAGCTTGTGGTGACAGAGATGAAGTGCTTGAGATGGGTGGTAGGATGCACACTATGTCTTAGATAAAGAAATGAGGATATAAGAGAAACCTAAGCAATCAGTTCCAATTGCTGAAAAGGCCAAAGCGAACAGATTATGGGGGTTTGGGCACATGTGCAGAAAACAATCTATTGAAGAAGATTTGGGACAGACAGGAAGTAGGCAAGAGCAAACAAGGTTGTCCAGCAAAGTAGATGGACTGTGTGAGTGGAGACCAACGACTGTCAGGCATGAGTGTTGCAGAAGGCAGGAGAGTGGCACTGAATAGAGAGAGATGCCGACAGTTGATAACAACATTAAGGTTATACCAGACCACTTTTAATCAATATAGTGTAAGTATGCAGGAAAAGAGTAAATAGCAGCCCACAAGGATATGCCTGACAGTGTTATTTTTAACTGTGCTCTCTGTAGTATCAGTGCGAATGTCATTTGACAACTCAAACTTTGGCTTCTGCACTAATGAACTTCATGATTTTTGTTGTGTTTTTGACAGTATTTCTATATACTTAGCCACATTTGTTGACATTTAAGTGTATGTTCGTTTTATCCACCAGAATCAAGCAATAAAGTTGCTTACAATTGTTGTGCTTTATATCTTGAAATTCTTAAATTGTAATTTCTATTACAGCTGTTGTTGCTGGTATTGTATATTATTGGGTGCAACACAGCATGCATGCAAGCTTTAAGTCATGTGAGTCAGTTTCTAGAACCCACTTAACTGTCAGATAAAAATCAAGAAAAAACTGCTTTTAGAGATTTTTTATGAAAGAATATAAAATGTACAATATTTAAAGTCCTGCCTTGTCTCAAACAAGAATGGCAAACAGCTAACTGTTCTGATGCTGAATTACCCGTATGTTGGTAAACATGCCTTAATAAGATTGTATGCATGAATGACATTCAAAGAAAAACGGACTCCTTGCAGTGTCTGCTGCTTTGTATAGTACTGTGTGGCTTGTGTGTGTGTGTATGTGTGTCTTGTGGGCATTTGCTCATGCATTTGGGTGTATGCTGTGATTAACAATGTAGTACTCTGGGCTGTACAATTTCTAATTAAACATTGATGGTGTTGTTCGTTTGTAGTAAGCAGGGCATGCTCAATCAAAATGGCAGCTCTAATTATGTTCTTTGAATTAGCTAATGGACTTGGAGAAGGATAGCTTACAAAGCTTTTACTGCTGTCCAAGGGATTGCTGTGGCAGAAAGACAAAAAGCCCCTGCAAAGCCAAGCTGTAGAAATGTGTAGCCTCATTATGAAACCCTGCAGCTTTTTTCCCTTTTTTGTTTAGTTTATTTGTTTTTAATCATAACTTTTGAATTTGCTCTTTAAAGTGCTGGAAACTAGTTCAGAGGAGAGATCAGCTGAAAACAGAATGCTGTACTACCTTAGGTTTAAAAGGCCACAGAATATAAATAAATGTACCAAGCATACCCTTCTATTAATGCTTCTTTAAGTCACTTCTGTCCTGTGCCAGTCAAATAACATATATCTCACAAATCAGAGATATTTCTTAAAATGTTTTATTTGAGATGGTTTAATGTGAATCGCTTTGCTGAACTAAAGTGCTTTGGTCACAGGAGGGAAGCTGTTTTCTTCTCAACAGGATAGCCTTTTTAATTCCAATTTTCCTGTCATAAAGCATGTTACATAAATGTCTGACCTCATGGGATATGTCCAAGGAAATCCATTCATTCAGTTTCATAGTCAAAAACATTTTTTTGTTTGTTTTTACTAGAACAATTTGCATGCAGATGTTTGTCCATGCTTTTTGAATTAAACATTTCTGGAGATGTTTGCCAATGATTCACACAAAATAATTAGGAAAATCAAACCCACTTCCTTAAAGTTGTCAGGGCAGTTATTGACATAAACTGCTTGAGTGGAAGAGAGCAAGATCAGTGGTAAATGGGAAAGGGGCAGTGATGCTGTGTACATGGATAAAGCAAAAAAGGTCTGTAGAAAATCAGAATGGAGGGAAGGAAGTACTGATATCCACAGCTAAGGCAAATCTTCTTGAACTAGTGACTTTTGTGGGAGGACCATGTCTAGAATTGTGGCAGTAATGGCAACTTTCTGCACGCCCACCAATGGCAGGGGGTGCAAACATTCAGAAGAATTCATTATATATGAGGGACAATATGTATGAAAAAAGGTATAAACTTCCTAGGGAGTGCATCAGGTTAGCTAGACAAATAGGTCAGTAACGAGGACAAAAGGAACCCTAGGTTCCATTGCTGTCCAAAATACATCAGTATGATATACACAGGGGATATGAATAGGTCACTCTTCTTGTGAGGAGGAAAAAGTTGGTTAGTATGCTTACTATGGCAGAGAAAGGGAAGGAACTCTTGATAAAGGAACCTTTTTAATTTAATTTTATTGTACCTCTTGAAATTCTAAACATTTCACAAAAGTGGTAAATAAAAACAAATGTAGGCAAGCAAAATAAATACAATATAGCAGCAAAATTTAAAGCAATACAAAAATCATCACCAGAATAGATTAATCACAAAAGAGCTGTGCACAAATTTACCCTAGTGTTCAAATCCTCAATCTTTCTCAACTTCTCAAAGGCTTTTGATACGGTCTCCCACCCACTACTCCTCAGGCAACTCTCCACCCAAGGTATTTCTCCACCACCTCTAAACTGGTTCTCTAACTATCTAACAGGCAGGTAACAATCTACTAGATGGATCAACTCTCTCCCCATTCCTTGACTCTTTAACAGTTGTTCCCCAAGGCTCTGTCTTAGGCACCCTTTTTTTCAGTATCTTTATAAATGACTTCCATTCCACCCATAATAATGAATCTGTTGTACAATATGCAGATGATTCAAGCATTATTTGCTCTGCTAATTCAACAGCAGAACTTCTGCAAATAACCAATGCTTCTGCAAATAACTCAGAATGCCTTTACTGCCACTGAAATGTGGATGTCCAATAATCACCTAGCATTAAACCCCAACAAAAAACAGATTGTTAATATTTACTCCTAAGAAAACTTACTCTGTTAACAAGGCACATTTCATCATCCTTTCACAAAATAATACCATCATAGAGGTTGTCTCCCACACTAAATTACTAAGTATTATTCTAGATGAAAACCTGACATTCGACCTCCCCATCTGCAATAATATTAAAAAAAAAAAAAAAAACTAGGCACCCTCTACAGGCACAAACACTTCCTTAACTGCTCTACTATGCATATTCTCACCACAAACTTTCTCCTTCCATCTCTCCTTACCAACATACTGTCCTCCATAGAAACCAGGCACAAGTCCTGCTATAACAAGGTTGCAAAGTTTGCAACCAACAAAAAACACTCTTCCCACCACTGCATCTTCCTACAAGTGCTTAACTGGCTTGAACTTCCAAATTATCTAATCTAGCTACAGTTAACCACAGTACATAAAATCATTTATGAACCCTCAGGGTGTCCAGCCCTTTCATCCATTTTAACTCACTACCACCCAAATAGGCCACTCAAATCCAAAAATCAACTCCTTCTTCAAGTAGAAAAACTAAAACTCCCATCTGGTGACATGCTTTATTCCTTTTCTGTTGCCAAGCTATGCAATTCTCTCCCACTAGCTATCAGAACCTCCAGCAATATCTCGTTCTTCAAAAAATCACTGCACCAATGCCTCTCCACCCTTTGGCAATGCAGATGTCCTAATTCCCACCTGTCTATAACTGGACTCCCACACAAGTTATACTGACCTTATGATTCTTCTAATAGTGACTTACTATCTATTGTTGCCTAACCATCTGTCATTAAATCAATTTCACTCTTCCATGCACTATTTATGCTGGCTGTGACTCCTAGTTTACCTTGTAAATATTTATATATGACTGCTTATCACTAAAAATGTATAACAATATGTTTACTTGTGTAGTATGTACCCTTTAACTATGTTATCTGTACATATTGTATATGTATATCCTTTCTACTTTGTTGTTTGCTTAATATTGTTCCATTTTGCTAACACTGCTTGTATGCTGAATGTTGTGTACCATTATACTAACTGCCTTGTGGAGCTTTTCTCCCCTGGCCTCCACTGAAAATGGGTTCTTTCGGCCCAGTGGACTTTCCCGGTAAACAAATGCCAATAAATAAATAAATATACCTTCTAAACAGGCAATACAAAGAGAACTTCTTAGAGAGGCCTTGTTCTCAGATGTCCTGATCAGGAAGGGTAGTTAGTTTCACAGAACTGAGACCAGATAGAGGAGCATTTGTCTGATGTGTCTGGACTGGTTCTTGGAACAGACAACAGCTCTTCATCGGACAAACTGATTGTCTGACTGAGGACTTAAGGCACCCCTAGTTCTAAGTAGAAACCAAGACTGCAGGACACAGTAAGTAATTTTTAAATCCTGAATATGTATTTGGAAGCCACAGACAACTGATTCTGGTTTCCCAGAAAGGGATATGATGACAAAACCAGGAAGATTCAGTCAAGGCCTTGGTTACAGAGTTCTGATGTTGTTGCATGCAAGCAAGAGCTGAAAAAGAGAGCCCCAAGCATAGAGCACTACAGTAGTCAAGATATGATTTATAGTGTAGATATGCAGCTACATGTATGTATACCAGGCAGGTATGACCCTTAGTAGCATCCTACAGTCACCCAGAATGATGCCACAGTACAAACAGAAAATGACTGACTTAAAACAATTGGCTAAGTTTCTGGTGTCATTCTTAGGGGATCCAGTATCTGTCTGGCTGGGATGACATGATCGACAGACCTCGATGCTTTGCCAGAGATGGCCTGCACCTCTCACCCCAGGGATTCTGGATACTGGCCAAGGCTCTTGTCACCCCTATAGTGCCTTTTTTAGGCAATGCCCTGAAGACAAAATTACCACCATAACAGCTACAAGCAAGCAAAATCTGAGGGTTATGCTACTCAATGCTAGAACTCTAAATCTCTAAATGCACACACTTGAAGCACTCCTTAAAATGGAGAACATCGACATCTGTGCAGTGACCGTGACGTGGTTCAAGGCTCCGGAGAGCACCCCAGCACTACCAGGCCACACCTTTTGGCCCCTAAACCTGGACAGAAGCACAAAAGGCTGTGATGTCTCCATATTCATAAAGGATATGCACATGTCCAGACTAGTAGCCCAACATAACACATCAGAGATACTTCAGATACAACTAATACTGGGTAAAACTGGAGTCCAAGTTGTGGCCTGCTGTAGATCCTCCACTGTGTCCCAAGACTCCCACTCCACATTCCTAAACACACTGGAAAATATTAGGGTACAACCCAATACCCTTATACTGGGAGACTTTAACTACTCCTCTATTAACTGGGAAAATTACTCGTGTACCAACATACTTGCTCAACATTTTCTGGAATTCATTAATTCCAACGCCCCGGAACAACTCATTCTTACCCCTACCAGGGGTAGAAACATCCTTGATCTGGTCATTGCTAACATGGGTGACCGTTACTCTACACCAGTAATCAACTACTCCCTGGTCAGATCTGACTACAAGCTAATCACCATGGATATCCACATCCCTCCCTCACCCCCCCAAAGGAAACCACTGTAAAAAAACTTCTCCAAAGCCAATTTTGGGCTTCTAAAAACAGAGGTGGCTAACTTCACGACACCCATGCTAATGGAAAATGGGTACATGACTGCTGAATCCTACACCAATGCACTGTATGAGCACATACACAAGTTCATGGAATGGGCCATACGAAACAGAACCAAGACACTCTCCTCCAAAAAAAGCAAGCCAATCTGGTGGTCCCCCACCATAAACAAACTCTACAGCGAAAGGAAAAAAAACTTGCATAAAAGAGTGAATATCCAAGACTGGAAAAACTCCATTGTTAGACTCAGCAAAAAACTGAGATCCATCATCAAATCCTCTAAAGCTAGCTATGAAAACAAAATTGCTGCAGATTCTAAAGACAACCACAAGGCATTCTATAGTTATGCCAAGAATCTACATGGTAATACTTAGATCTGCTCTGAGTTACTACACAATGGCAATATATATATATATAGAGAACCAACTGATATTACCAACATATTGGCCGACAGGTTCAGTGCAAACTTTACCCCCTTTCACCCTCAAAAGGGCCTATCAAAATACCTGAGGAATGCCAAGTCCCTATTATCACAGCTACAGAGGTAAAAACTGCATTGTCCAAAGGCAAGAATACAGCTTCCATGGGACCTGGTAATATGCCTGGCTGTGATTTGCATGAATTACAAAGTGAACTGGCACCACACCTGAGTACCCTGTTCAATCACAGCCTCATTTCAGGCTTTGTTCCTACTGAACAGCACACTGCTATGGTCATCCCACTCCACAAAGAAGGAATGACTACAAACCCTGGAAACTACCACCCCATTAGTCTGATGAGTCTGATATGTAAGGCCATGGATTGCATCATCATGGACCTTATTATAAATAAGGACATAGGGAATCTCCAAACTCTGGACCCCACGCAGTTTAGGTTTGTGAAAGGTAGATCATGCCTGCTCAACCTGATAGACTTCTTCAAGTCTGTCACCAGAGCTGTGGATGAGGGCAAGGTAGCTCACACAGCCTACATAGATCTTGCCAAGGCCTTTGACACCATCCCTCACTCATGAATCATAGATAGACTCACTAAACTAGGCATAAAGCCCTATGTCATAAGATGGGTTGTCTACTGGCTCACTGATAGAACCCACACTGTGAAAGTAGCAGACTCCAAATCTGACTACCAACCAGTTACAAGTGGTGTCCCACAGGGAACAGTCCTAGGTCCTCTCCTGTTTGTCATCTTCTTCTCTGAAGTTCAAGCCAACACAAAGGACTCTGGTTGACAAAGTTCGCAGATGATTGCAAACTTGGAGCCATTAGTGATTCTCCAATTGATGTAGATGTTCTACAAAAAGGCTTCACTGACACCAGTGACTGGTGCCAGAACCATGGCCTTAAGCTCAATGCCAAAAAATGTATTGTCATTCCCTTTGGGAAAAATTCAGTTCCCATGAACTACCATATAGGTAGTAGTCCATTAAACACTGAAGATGTGATAAGAGACCTGGGGACACAGGTTGACAGCAGCCTCTCCTTTGATAACCACATTGGCACTGTAGTCAGAAAGTCCTTCTATGTGGCGCATCTCATTACAAAAGGTTTCTCATCCAGGAAGAAAGTGGTCATAATCCCTCTCTACTCATCCCTGATTAGACCTATTATAGAATACAAGACACATACCCTATACGGACAGACTCAAAAAACTCCAGCTATACTCTGTCTCTTATCACCTACTTAGAGACAATCTCTGCTTGACCTACAAAGCCATGTCTGACCCAGAGCTGCTAGATATGCTACACCTAAAGAAATCCCATTCCCTCCATGCCACACGCTCCAGGTACCTAAACCTCATTTCCACAATAAACAGAACATGCTGGAGGGACAGGTTCCTAACCCAGAGACTTCCCATACTCTGGAACAAACTTCCAATTCATGTCAAGCAGAGCACTTCATTGGCCCTCTTTAAAGGAACACTCCACCCTCTCATACATTCATCTCAATCATTGTGTTTCTTTTCTCCCTACAATATGGTTCCAGCTTATGTATGTACCCAGAAACCTGCTTGTAGTTTTTAAAACTTTTATTTCCTTGCATTGGAGTCAAAGGAAGGGAAAGCCCACCTACCTTTTTTTTTTTAACTCAACTTCTCACACACTTTGCAGAGAAGTTAGTCTCCACCTGCATGACATATAGACACAGTTAAATCTGTAGTTTAACCTGTCAGGTACTGCTGTCAGTCTTAGATGGGCAATTAATCCTGCTGTCAAGAACACAGCAGCTAATATTAAAAAAGACAGAAAGCTGTGGAATTGTTTCCACTGTTTTTATTGCAGAGGGGAGGAGAACTTAACACTCCCCTTTCATAGCAAAACAAAGCAATTAGATCAGTCAGAGGTTTAAAGGAAATTGTCAGCTGTTCTGACAAATTTACATAAGCAGCAACACAGTACTGAAATTCTAAGCTTTAAATGTTATTTATAATAGTTTGTGTTAAGGTAACATATGAGTAGTTGCAAAGATTTCTGTGACATTTAGAGAAAAGTCAGTAAATATTTTTTCTTGTAAAGTATAAATGCATTTACCATTTTCAACCCCCCCCCCCCCCACACACACACACAGGCCAGAACTGTGGAAAGAGAGTCAGGTGGCAACCCTATCAACTAGGTGCACTGATCTTCTTCTTCTTCTTTTGGCTTTTCCCGGTTAGGGGTCGCCACAGTAGATCATCTCTCTGCTCATGATTGACAGTGGAGTTTTACGGTGTCGAGTTACCAGCCCGGCGCCCAACCTTCCACAGAAGGCATACACATGCACACACTCACACCTAGGGCCAATTTAGAGTGTCCAATCCACCTACTGCATGTCTTTGAGATGTGGGAGGAAACCGGAGCACCCGGAGGAAACCCACGTGACCACAGGGAGGACATGCAGACTCCGCACAGAAGGCACCCCAGCCGAGAATCAAACCGGAGAACCTCTTGCTGTGAGGCGATAATGCTAACCGCTGCACCATGATGGCCACCCTGTTCATAAAAAAGGTCTTTTATGCTTTGTGTGAAATCCTTCCAGAGGGGGATGCATATCTGGTACACGCAGATCCATTTTAAGAGATTCCCACTGACTTTGAGTCAGTCATTGCATTGTCAGAAAGCAACCGTAATATACAGCTGAATTTACTTTAACATACATTTACTATGTGTCCTTGCATTAAGAACACTAAGAAAAGGAACTCCCAAAAAAGCTCCGTGAAACGTAAGTAAAAAACAGAGGGTTTATTCCAAATAAAGCGTAACGTGAAGCGCTTTTCGTCTATCAACAAATGGGTAAACTTCATCAGGCATAGTACATTGCATGTAATGATGTTAAATAGCTTTTCATCCAAATATCTTTTAAAATTCAAACCAATGAAACATGTTTAAAATGCCGCCAAAACCCCACAATGGAAACACCCACAACAAAGTTAACCCTTAATGGTAAAATAAATGCAGTAACTTTTAAAATACCAACATTTTATATGAACACAATAAATGTAAATGTATATAAAAAAAAAATATATATATATATATATATATATATATATATATATATATATATATATAAAATAAATACTTCTGAGGTGTAAATATAATAAAATAAATTGATTGCTGTAATGCATAAAATTGCAAAACATGAACAACTTAACGCAAAAGATTTTTTAATTTTAAAATACATGTTAAGGACACCAACTCATTGTTACCAGGGGGGCAATAGGAATTTAACCTCAGTTGCCAAATTAATTCTCTCTTTTCTAACAAAAGTTCCTGGGGACCTCCCTTTAAATTAAAAGCAACTTGATCAATTACACTAAACAGAAAACTATGGGTAGCATTTTCCTTACAGTGCTTTGCTAGTGCATTAACAGTATTCCCCTTCCTTATACTGTACGTGTGCTCATAGATCCTATCCCATAGCCTCCTTTCGGGTTTACCTATGTAAAACGCGGGACAAACCTGGCAGGTGGCCAAGTACACCACTGATTTAGAGTGACAATTGAACCTACCCTTAGTGCCTCTAACACTAAAGTTTGTACCAGTAGCTATAAATTTACAATAGTTACATTTTTCACACTTATAGGTCCCATCTGTCCTATGTGTGTGTTTCTTCTCCACCTCAATAATATTTTTTTTAAGTTTCTCCTTTTCTTAAAATTTACAAAGGGGGGTCACCTAACTCTTCTACTAGCCCATTTTCTGCAATCAGAATGTTCCAGTTCCTGTTTAAAATACCTTTCAGTTGCCAAGCTTCTAAACTGACCATTGTAATAAAGCTTCTCATTGATACATGTTCTTGGCAATTATTCTGAGCAGGTGCGGCAACTTCAATTTCAGCTGTTATCCTGAACTGACTAGATACCTCATGTGGACTCTGATGTGTAGCCCTCACCATTTGTTCATTAGATAGAATCAGTCTAAACATCCCAGATCTTCTTTTGTTTTGTACCTCACCTATCAAGTCAATGACCAAACATTCTGGATAGCCTCGACTGATAAACATGTTCTTTAAAAATGTCACACTCGTCTAGAAAACTTGAATCTTCAGTTGTCATCCTTGCTGCTCTCACCAATTGTCCTTTCAACACAAATCTTATTTGGTGCAGGGGATGACAATTGCTGTAATGCAACATGGTGTTAGAATAAGTCAGTTTACAATAGATTCATGCTATAAACCAATTTTTTACCAAGTCTTTCCTCAAATCACCATCTAAATATGTAATAGCGTTCTCATGACAAAGAAGAACCAAGTGTAAAGTTTAACTTTGTCAGTAAACATACTGTTGTTCAGGATGTTCTGGTGTTCCCATTGAGCCATCACTAAATTAGCGTCACTACCACCACAAGGCGAACCCATGGCCACTCCTACTACTTGTCTGTAAATGGTGTTGTCGAACATCACATAGTTGTTTTTCAGTATAATGTCCATTAATTCCTGGGTAAGTCTGATCTCCCTGCCATTTGCTCTATGATGCATCATTCTTTCAACTACCCAATCTATCCCTACTTCATGTGGGATGGGAAAATACAAGTCGTCAACATCTACAGTGATGAAATTGATCTCTTTGTCAAAACCAAAACGTTCTATAGAAGCTAAAAAAGCCCAAGAGTCCTTACAAATCTGATGCTCTTTTAACACATTTTTTTTTTAAAATAGAATCAACACACACCTGCATAAGTAATAGATGACCTAGCATTCACTAAAACCCTCATAGGAGGGTCATGAAGGTTTTTATGTAGCTTAGGCAAACCAAATAAAGAAGGTGTCTTAGGGTTTAAGTTGGTGAGGTAGTTGTATGTATCCAAATCTATCATATGTTCAGTGAATAAATCATTAATAAAAGAGTTAATCATTCTATAAGCAATGTTCATCTCATTTAAACTTGATACTTCATATGTCCCACCATCCAAAACTGACCGCATTCTGTTATTGTAGTCAGCAATGTCCATAATCACCAAACCACCACCTTTGTCTGGTTTAATTATACGGACGGGTAGTGCCTTTAAAGTGTTCAAGGAATCTTTTTCTTTTATAGTGAAGTTTCCACCATTCTGGCCCATGCAACTCTTGTGTAAGTTCCTAAAATCGTACTCACACATGTGTTCAAAAAGAGCCAGTGTGTGATACAAAGGGGGGTTGAAGGTACTCGTGGCTCTTAAACACTCAGTGTGGTCACTGCTGTTTCCAACTAGTAGAGCTAAATTAAGATGTTAAGTTGTCCATCTCGCCTTCATTCTTGCTGGATGGGTTCGGAGCCGACCTCGGCTCCGACTCGGCCACTCTAAAAGCTCGAGAGTTGGTTCCACCAGCTCGAGGCTCCCCTTATATCCCACAATGCTAGGCAGTATTACCTCAGATCTCGTTTGCCGCTACAGCGATCGAGGTGTTTGGTTTCTACCGGCTTCAGGTTAGTTATTATAGAGTAATCTATAGTCTATTTAAACCCCTTTAATTTAATCTATTATAGTTATTTCCCTTAAATTAGTGGATTTAGACCCTTTTCCTTCTGTTTATCCACCTTTTTTTCCACAAAGAACTTATAAGTTCTTCCCACAGGCCTTCGGGCCCTTCCATCCCCTTAGTGGAGTGTATGTGTTTTTTGTTAGGGATCTAGAAAAACTTGTGTAAACTGTAATTTTTTCTAGTTAAACTTGTGTAAAGTGTAATCGGTGTGTTTGAGTGTGTGTGTGGTTACACTTTCCTTGACAATGTCTAAGGACTCGAAGGTCTCAGGCTTCAAGAAGTGTGACTCGTGCTGTCAGAAAATGTCTCTGACAGACGGTCACACTTCTTGTGTGTACTGCCTGGGACCTTTACACCTGCAGGACTCTTGTGCTGTATGCCATGGCTTCAGCCCTAGAGTCCTGCAGGAAAGAAAAAATAAACTCATTTTAAGAGGTTTGCTTAAGCCTGAGGGTTCCCTTACTGCTACCGGGCAAACCCTCTAAGGCTTCTAGGTCCTCGACTCCAGCTTCTGAGTCGAGGCCTAAGGCTTCAAAACCTCCTGCTACATCGGCTCCGGCTGGAGCCGATGAGTCTCAGACTGCAGCTTCTGTGGTTTCCTCGGCTCCGGCTGGAGCCGAGGCATTGGAAATTCCTGTGTCGGCTCCGATCAGACCATCGGAGCCGACATCTAGAAAGAGGTCTAGGTCACCGTCCCTTGGCTCCGTTCATTCGGCTCCAGCATCTCCCTTGCTGTCTGAACGGAGCCATAGATCTCACTCCTCTAGGACATCGAGGCTTTCGGATCATGACCTTCAGAGGGTAGTGAATCGACTTCTTAAGTCCGAGGCACTGGCCCAAATGCTTCAGAGCCCGACTCATCAGTCGATGCTTGACCCTGTCCCTCAAAATGTTCCTCCTCCGACTCCCTTGAGCTCGGAGCCGGGGCATTTCGGAACCGAGACTGTGGTAGCGTCGGAGCCGATACAATTGTCTTCGGCTCCGTCGTCGGCTCCGATTTCTTCCTTGGAAGAATCTCTGCGCCGGACTTCCCTCGTCGGCTCCGAGGGGGTGAGTGGCATCGGACCCTTGTCCAACCCGCTCTCCCTCTCGGTGCCTCGGCGCTGGTGAGTTCGGCTCCGACATCGGCCTCGGAGCCATCACTGTCGGTGCCGAGGGGGGTTCTCAGCTTTTCGGAGCGGGGACCTCTGGCTCTGCCTGACAGGGGTGCGTTCGAGGTCATGCGGAGTGTGTTGGAACCTTGTTCAACTCCACAGTCGGCTCCGTCCGCCCCTCCCTCTTCGGTGCCTCAGGTTATGTCTACTCACTCCCTCATCCCAGACCGCAGAGAGCCAGCTCCTCAAGAATCCCCTGTGGGGATCTCATCCTCTTCCGAGGCCTCTCCTGAATTGGCAGGGGAGCCCCCTAGGAAGAGAAAGTGTAAGAGGACGTACATAGACTCACCTGAGTCTGTAACCTCTGACACAGATTTAGAGGATTCCGAGGGTTCCCCCCGTTCCCCTTCTGAAGATGTCTCATTTGCAGACATTCTAGAAATCCTGAAACAGAGGGGAAATTGGCCAGCCCTTAACCCTTCGGAGGATGAGTCTGTGTATCTTGAGGCGTTTGGCTCTCGCCCTTCCACCTCCTGGGTGTCCCCCCCCCCCTTTGACCCCCTCATGCAGGTGGTAGCAAAAAAGGCTTGGACGGCTCCTGACTCAGTGGACCCCACCCCCAGGAGACCTTCAAAGTTTATTACAGCACCAACAGATAAACAATTTCTGACCAAGGGAGTTTCTGTGGATGCTATGGTGGTAACTGCTGCCACTAAGAAGGAACTAGCTGATCCTTCGGTGCTTGTCCATCCTCCTAACAAGGAATCTAGGTATATGGACAGGTACGGGAAGCGGATGTTTTCGTCAGCGACCTTTGCTATGCGTTCGCTGAACTACCTATGCCATTTCACTCGTCTTCAAAGAGATTTGATCAAGGAAGCGAGTGACATGTTGAAGGATCCTACAGCTGCAGGTTTTCAGGACAAGATGAACGCTCAGCTGGCTACCCTAAATTCTATAGCAAACTCCTCCATGCGCCTCCTTTCATATGCGGCTGATGGAGCGAGCAGAGCCGCAGGGACAGGTGTTGCCTTACGCCGGCATGCCTGGATGCGGCTATGCAATTTTGCGGACCCCTTTAAAACGTCTTTCACTAATTCCCCGTTTGATGGATCATCTCTCTTTGGTCCTCAAGTGAAAGAAACCTTGACGAGGTGCGAGACGGATGGCAAAACTCTTTCTGCCGTCTGAGTCCGTTTTTCTACTCCTCCTAGGCCTTACCCCAAAGGCCAGAAGGGTGGGAAAATGTGGTTCCGCAAACAATCTCAAGGGACTTTGCCTGATGCACAGAGTCGATTCCCCTCCAGAGGCAGAGGGGGGAACAATAATGGTAGACGTCGCCCTAGAGGCAGGGGGGGTCCGCAGAACCAGGGCAATCGAGAAACTTTTTCCGATAAGCCCTTCCAGCATCCCTGAGGTGTTACCCAACTGTCCACCTTCGGAGGCAGTCGGGGGAAGATTGTCACTGTACCCAGAAGCCTGGCAATCTCTAACTCAAGACAAGTGGGTACAGTCCATCATTTCCGAAGGCTACTCCATTCTGTTCTTTCGTATTCCAAATCAATCAAAAAAATCCCTTCCAGATGTTCCACCCGCTCAAAGGGATCAAGCAGCGTTGGAAATTTCAAAGTTGCTTGCAAAAAGAGCCATTCAGCCAGTGCCAGCAGACCAGCAAGGATCCGGAATCTACTCCAAATTCTTTTTGGTTCCAAAGAAAACAGGGGACTGGAGACCCATTTTGGATCTCAGTATCTTGAACAAGTCTGTCAAGAAAACAAGATTTCGGATGGTCACGCTACAATCTATCCTACCCCTTTTGGGAAAGGAAAACTGGATGTGCTCTATAGACCTCCAGGATGCGTACTATCTTATAAAAATGAGCAAGCGCTCCAGGAGATTTCTCCGCTTCCGGCTGGGAACCAGTCACTTTCA
Organism: Protopterus annectens; assembly: GCF_019279795.1. NCBI lineage: Eukaryota > Metazoa > Chordata > Ceratodontiformes > Protopteridae > Protopterus > Protopterus annectens. Next base: position 508,881,582 of record NC_056738.1, read on the forward strand.
ATTCAGCGCCCTGCCCTTTGGTCTCACCACTGCCCCCCGGGTGTTTACCAAATGCATGGCAGTGGTAGCTTCTCACCTGAGACGTCAAGGATTCCAGGTGTTTCCATATTTGGACGACTGGCTCCTCACAGCTCCTACCAAGCATCTTCTTCTGATGGCCAGAGACTACACCTTTCGCATTTGTCAAAAGTTAGGCATATCAATAAATTGCGAAAAGTCTGTTTTGTCGCCTTGTCGTGCTATTACCTTCATAGGCGCAAATCTAGACACAGTCAACATGTCTGTGAGACTAACAGACCAAAGAATAGCAGACATACGCAAACTGGTCTCCCTTCTCTTCCACAGCAACAGAGTCAAAGCCAGATTAGTTCTGAAAGTATTGGGGATTATGGCGGCTGCTATCCCTCTACTTTTATTAGCCAGATTCCACATGAGAATCCTTCAATGGATGCTCTTCACACAATGGTCATACCAACAACTTCCGATGTCCCACACCATTATGATTACGCAAGCATGCAAGAATCATCTTCTTTGGTGGATGTCTTCCCCTCAGCTCTCCCTGGGAAGACCCTTTGTTCCTTCCCCTCCGGTTGCTACTCTGACAACGGACACCTCCCTGATCGGGTGGGGGGGGCATTATCAGGGCAGAACAGTCCAGGGCATATGGCAACCAGACGAATGCCACTTGCATATAAATGTTCTAGAGATGAGAGCAGTGCTTTTAGCGTTGCAAGCCCTTCAAGACTCTCTTCCCTTGGGAACGATAGCAATCCAGACGGACAATATGTCTGTAGCGTGGTATATCAACAAACAAGGCGGAACCAGGTCCTATCCCTATGTCGAGAAGCACTCAGACTGTGGCAATGGGCGATTTCTTCTCAGCGTTTTCTGATAGCAACGCACATCCCCGGGAAGTCCAATCTAATCGCGGACAAGTTGAGCAGAGCTATCCTCATGCCTCACGAGTGGTCTCTGAAAGAGTCTATTCTGGAGAAAATTTTTCTCAAGTGGGGTCAGCCTTGCTGCGACCTTTTTGCTACTCCCCAAAACAGCAAGTGCAGAGATTATTTCACCCTATTCCTGTTACCAGGCCAGCCCAGCAGAGACGCTCTAGTCCAAGTTTGGCCCGGGGACTTCTGTATGCATTTCCTCCCTTCCCACTAATCTCTCAAGTGATACAGAAAGCTATCGCTCAGAAGGCCTCATTGATCCTCATTGCTCCTTACTGGCCTCGACAGGTTTGGTTCCCCTTTCTACATCAATTTCTGTTGGAGCAACCTTGGCATCTGGACCTAGTTCCAGATCTTTTGATCCATCAATCGGGTCAGTTACATCGCTCCCTCCCTCTCTGAACCTCACTGCTTGGTTCCTCCAATTCCAACCTTAGCCAGGCTTCCTCAAATATCTCACTCTGTTCGAGATATTTTGATAGCTTCCCATAAATCTTCCACTAGGAAGATTTATCTTAGTAAGTGGAAACGTTTCGCCTATTGGGCTCAAGGAAGGGACATAGATCCTTTCACTGCTTCCATCCAAATAGTCCTTGAATTTCTAGCTGAACTCTTCCATGCAGGTTCATCTCCTTCTACTCTTAAAGTTCAATTGGCAGCTATATCTAACTTTCATGTGGGCATTTCAGATTCTGCCACCATGTCTCACAGGCTTTGCAAAGCTTTTTTGAAGGGAGTTTTTCTTCTCAGACCTCCTATAAGAAATCCTCCTCCTTCTTGGGACCTTAATTTAGTTCTCACATCTTTGATTCTCCCCCCTTTCGAACCTGCAGCTTCCTGCTCATTGAAATTGCTATCCTGGAAGACTCTCTTTCTGGTAGCCATTACTTCAGCTAGAAGGGTCTCAGAACTTCATGCACTCAGCAGTCGATCACCATATCTATTGTTTCATAAAGACAGGGTGTCCTTATGAACCAATCCATCCTTTTTACCTAAAGTAGCCTCTGCGTCTAACCTAAATCAAAGCATTGACCTCCCTGTGTTTTTTCCTAACTATTCTAACAGGTCTGAACAAAAATTGCATTGGCTAGATGTTCATCGTCAGTTAAGGTATTATTTGGATAGAACCAAACAGATCAGAAAAACTGACCAGTTGTTTGTCTCTTATGCAGAAGGCAGAAAGGGACTTTCAGTTTCGAAGGTATCACTCTCCAGATGGCTAACATCTCTGATTTCTTTTGTTTATGAAATTAGACACCAAAAGCTGCCTAACAAGCCTAAGGCCCACTCCACCAGAGCTTTGGCTACTTCTATAGCCTTCCAAGACAGGCTGCCTATTGACACCATTTGTGCAGCGGCTACTTGGGCTACTCCTCACACTTTCATTTCTCATTATAAGTTGGATTTAGCTTCTAGACATAGAGCTAATTTTGGTTCCACTGTTCTCAAGAGTCTGTTCCGATAAGCCACCCGGGACAAGGTGCTAGGGACGCGGTCCCCTCCAGCAAGAATGAAGGCGAGATGGACAACTTAACATATAGAAGTTATGTTCTTACCATAACGTTCCATGTTAGTTGTCTTCTTCTCGCCTTCTTTCTTGCATCCCACCCTCCTTCCCCCTAGCCTGGACAGACCTAGAGGAGTTTGATTGTGACCTCTTTTTCTACCACCTCTATTGTATATAGGTATATGCTATACTTGCATATATGCCTTTCATCAGGTTTCAGGTCACATTCTTCCCTTCCTTTTTATAGAGGTGAGTTTTTCCTCTTTTCCAGTGGTTCTGGAGTTACTTTTTGGCTGGGCCTAGCTTACAAACGAGATCTGAGGTAATACCGCCTAGCATTGTGGGATATAAGGGGAGCCTCGAGCCGGTGGAACCAACTCTCGAGCTTTTAGAGTGGCCGAGTCGGAGCCGAGGTCGGCTCCGAACCCATCCAGCAAGAAAGAAGGCGAGAAGAAGACAACTAACATGGAACGTTATGGTAAGAACATAACTTCTATTTTACGAGTGTAAAGTTTTAGGTCCACTAACATTTCAGCCAACCTGAAGTGTTCGGATGGGACAAAGGTTAAACCTCTATTAAAAATATCACTCACATCTGGTTCATTCTCAAAACTAAAAAAAGTTATAAACCTTAAAGACACCACACATATTAGTCAAAATAGTTGGTTTAATGTCTACCTGTTGTGTTTGTCCACCTCTTTCATGGTCGTTTTCCCTCTCATGTTGTATTTCCATTGATGGTTCTGTCCCTTGTTGGAAAAAGAATCCTGTTTAAAACTATCCCTGCCATGTTGGTTCTCATTTGTATTAACATGATGGTTCCATAACCTTCATCAAAACAACCATTCCTCTGATAGTTAAGTGAAGGTCCTGCCTGTGATAACAGTGCACCAGAATTTACCAAGTTCTCATTGACCCTTGAAGTGGTATCTGCAGTATCCTGACTTAAAAATCTTTTTCCTTGCGATGGAGGGGGGGGGGGGGTTGGATAAGCCACCCCATTTTTATAGTCGTTTATGTCCCTTTTGAGTTTTTTTAGTTTCATTTCACTGTTCTTCAACAATTGTTGTTCAATTGATGTAAAAACTCTTTTATATTCAAACTGGTAATGTAAGAAATCTGCATGGGACCTTACTTCTTGGTCCAAGTTCTTAATATCGATACCAAGATTGTCTATAGTTAGTTTATGTTTACTCATCATCTCCATTAGTTCCATACCATGTTTGTTAAATAAACTGATTAAATCAGTGTGAAACGGAGTGCCTGCTTCTAATCCTGAAGGGTACTGCCAAGAATGTAACCCTTTAGGGACCACACCCACTCTTTTACATTCCTCAAAGCATTTTAACTCTAACTGCAATTTCTTCACTTTAAAGAATTTTTGATCAAGTTCTTTAAGCTTTGTAGTTATAGAGGCACTTAACCCCATTGAACGCTCCTGCAAAGCTGTAAAACCTTGTTCCCTAAACACCGGTTGTTCATTCAACAGTATGTTTACTGACAAGGTTAAACTTTACACTAGGTTCTTGGATGATGCCTTTATAATGTTTAAAGGCTCAAGGTCAGAGGTGGATGAATTTGTCGGACACCTCAATAACAGTACCCCATTCTTTAAGTTCACCTATGTTTGTCATGAGAACGCTATTACATATTTAGATGTTGATTTGAGGAAAGACTTGGTAAAAAAATCGGTTTATAGCACAAATCTATCCCAAACCGACTTATTCTAATACCATGTTGCATTACAGCAGTTGTCATCCCCTGCACCAAAAAAGATCTGTGTTGAAAGGACAATTGGTGAGAGTAGCAAGGATGACAACTGAATATTCTAGTTTTCTAGACGAGTGTGACATTTTAAAGAACATGTTTATCAGTCGAGGCTATCCAGAATGTTTGGTCATTGACTTGATAGGTGAGGTACAAAACAAAAGAAGATCTGGGATGTTTAGACTGATTCTATCTAATGAACAAATGGTGAGGGCTACACATCAGAGTCCACATGAGGTATCTAGTCCATTCAGGATAACAGCTGAAATTGAAGTTGCCGCACCTGCTCAGAATAATTGCCAAGAACATGTATCGATGAGAAGCTTTATTACAATGTTCAGTTTAGAAGCTTGGCAACTGAAAGGTATTTTAAACAGGAACTGGAACATTCTGATTGCAGAAAATGGACTAGTAGAAGAGTTAGGTGACTCCCCCTTTGTAATTTTTAAGAAAGGGAGAAACTTAAAAAATATTATTGAGGTGGAGAAGAAACACACACATAGGACAGATGGGACCTATAAGTGTGAAAAATTTAACTATTGTAAATTTATAGCTACTGGTACAAACTTTAGTGTTAGAGACACTAAGGGTAGGTTCAATTGTGACTCTAAATCAGTGGTGTACTTGGCCTCCTGCCAGGTTTGTCCCACGTTTTACATAGGTAAAACCGACAAGAGGCTAAGGGATAGGATCTATGAGCACACGTACAGTATAAGGAAGGGGAATACTGTTAATGCACTAGCAAAGCACTGTAAGGAAAATGCTACGCATAGTTTTCTGCTTAGGGTAATTGATCAAGTTGCCTTTGATTTAAAGGGAGGTCCCCAGGAACTTTTGTTAGAAAAGAGAGAATTAATTTGGCAATTGCAGTTAAATTCCTTTTGCCCCCCTGGTAACAATGAGTTGGTGTCCTTAACATGTATTTTAAAATTAAAAAATCTTTTGCGTTAAGTTGTTCATGTTTTGCAATTTTATGCATTACAACAATCAATTTATTTTATTATATTTACACCTTAGAAGTATTTATTATATATATTTTTTTATGCATTTACATTTATTGTGTTCATATAAAATGTTGGTATTTTAAATGTTACTGCATTTATTTTACCATTAAGGGTTAACTTTGTTGTGCCTGTTTCAATTGTGGGGTTTTGGTGGCGTTTTAAACATGTTTGGTTTGAATTTTAAAAGATATTTAGATGAAAAGCTATTTAGCATAATTACATGCAATCTACTATGTTTGATGAAGTCTACCCATTTGTTGGTAGACGAAAAGCGCTTCACGTCACGTTTTATTTGGAATAAACCCTCTGTGTTTTACCTACATTTCACGTAGCTGTTTTAGGAGTTTGTTTTCATTCATTGTTACTAAGAAAAGGAAATCAGAAGTACTTAGCTGTGTTTAAATGCATACACACACACACACACACACACACACACACACACACACGTTTTTCTTCACATGTCCTTTATATACAAATACAGAAACACATACATACACACTGTGTGTGTGTGTGTGTGTGTGTGTGTGTGTGTGTGTGTGTGTGTGTGTGCATACAATGAATTTATAATAAACATAATATAGTTAAGCATTATTAATGTATACATTCTAGTAAATGTTGCTCAATGATTTACTTGGTCACTGTCACACACTGGCTGTGTGTTCCACATGCAATCTTGGTCAGTGTCTTTCTGTCAGTATTTTTTTATTTGTATTGAGAAGTGCATTTAATAATTGTTATTATCTTTGACAGTGTAGCTTATGTTGTGGCTGAAAAGGACACTGGAACCAGTTTACTTTCCTGGTTACCAAAGTATAAATAAATATGACGTAGAAATAGGGTTGCCACCTTTTCAAATGGCCAAAGTGGGACATTATTGGTACAAACATCAGATTTTACAGGCCGACACATACCCACCGCCAGTAGAAAGGATAGAACTTAAACTTTTTTGCCTAAATAAAAGCTTATTCTTGTAGCATTTTAGTTGCTTATTCTGTTTCCTATAACATTTAGGTATTTCAGATACAGAATAACTGTTGTATGCAACTATTACATAAAATATAGGAAATGATTTTGTCCTAAAGTCTCAGGACATTTGCCATTTTTACAACTTTTTGTCAGGACACAACTGCCCAAAGAGGGACTGTCCCTCTCAAAGTGGGACAGGTGATAACACTACGTAGAAAAAAGGGGAACATGACAGAAATAATTGAGGAACTAGTAAAGCACATTTTAAGTCTGCATCATTCATGAGGGAGAGAAAAATCCTCCCGCTGAAGGCATTGGGAAGTAGCAGACAAAGTTTAGAGTCTTACTACTTGTCACTTGTAAATGTACAGCAAGGATTATTTACTGCAGTGAGAGTTTTCACACCTCAGCATGAGAGTAAGGGGGAGGGTTTATCAAGTTTGTTAGGACTACAAAAGATTCCTCTTACAAAAAACTGTTTTCATCTGCTTTCTTTTGCTGCAAGTAGCTAACAGCTATTTATAGCATAGAACAAGCTCTGTCAGACAGATAAATGAGGCTCAGTCAGGTAAACAGAGAAGCAGCTCTTTTACAGAAGGTGTGTTTAGATGACAGTGCTTTACAGTCCTGCCGTTATATTTTAATGGCATGAGAAAACAGCACCACTTCCTTATGTCTGGCATGAGTCACATAAAGAGGACTTGATATGTATTCTGGGAAGTAGAAAGGAAAGCAAGAAAATAAGGTCACTTACCAGATCAGGCCCCATCATCCGCCATTTTTGGGAGAAACGCATTAAAATTGTAAAAGAAGCACTTTTGAGGCATTAAAGTAGTGCAAAAACAAAGATACAATGAAAAAAATATGGTTTTTGAGTTCTAAGGTGAAGTTTTCCTTTAAGAGAAATCTTGACGAATAGAAACTTCACCCCGGGGATCACTTCAGTGGCCTTGCTTGACAGGGGCACTGGGAACTAACTTTGGGCGGCATGATGCCAGGGAATCTGCTTGGGCTAGGCTTATATAGATTCCAGGACCATTAGCCTAGTACACACCTATGAACCTATATGTAGGTGCACATTGCAGGATAGTATGACCTTTATTAGGAACTTTATAAACAGAGGTTGCAAGTTTATCATGTAATACTGTAGGAGAAAGAAGGAGAGGAAGGGAATAATATAGAAACATATAGGTATGTCATAGGAATGTGAATTGTCTTTTAAAACAGACTTTTATTATAACTACAGATACTAGACTGGTTTGGACTTCCCAACATTTGGACTTCCCAACATTACTCTTTACAACCAACTGCGGTGGTGGTGCTGCAGTAGCGTTGTCGCCTCACAGTAAGATGATGTCCGGTTCAATTCTCAGCTAGAGCGTCTTCTGCATGGAGACATGTGTAAATGGGCATACCTTTGTTGAAGGTTGTGCGTCAGGGCTGGCAACTTGGCACGTAAAAATCTATCTGCCAATCATTAGCAGACGCTGAGGCGACCCCTAAAAGCCGAAAGACACAACAACTCTTTACAACCAACTCTCTCTAATTCACAAAATTGTAGTACAACCAACCAGAATCCCTGCATTTCAAAATCTCATCCTTCCTTACAGTTCCAGCAGACCACTTCGTTCTAACAATAAGAACTTACTCACCATCTCCAAGATCAGCAACACTGCAGGAGAAACTTTATTTTCCTGCTATATATCTCATATATGGAACTCCCTGTTTCCATTCTCTCAATCTCATCCACTAACCACTTTAAGCCATCACTTAAAGCTTATCTAAAAAATAAGTGGCTGTGTTCCTGTAGAAACCCCTCGTGAATGCTCTGATACATCACAGTATACCCCAATCATATCCAGCTTCTTCCCCATTGCTTAATCTTTTATTCCCACTGGTATGTCTTAACCTTATATCTTGACATAAGTCATACTTTACAAATAGTACTAGCTGTGTTGAAAGCCTAGGATTTGTTGTCATGATGTAACAAATTTGTATTTTGTTATGTATACTACATTTTGTTTACTTTAGATTTTATTGATTATTGTAATTCGTGCATTAAAATGTACTGTTACTCATGGAGATTTTCTCTCTGGGCCTCTGCTGAAAAAGGACCTGTGTCCAGTCAGACTTTCCTGGTAAACAAATGTTAAATAAATAAGTAAAATAAATATTTTAAGTGAAAAACAACATCTTGGGTATACCAAATAACTTCTCTGCTATATATACAGAGTTGTAGAGCTGACACTTGGGTACTTCCTTTCTGTAGTTGCCTTATTCAGGTCTTCTTAAAGTGTGATGCTCCCATGCCTAGAAGAAAGTATATTGCCTTTGCCCAGGTATGAAGACCATGCAGTGAACTTTAGGAGTGGGTGCCCACAGGACTCCCATTTTTTGAAGACACATGGCCACTGTAGTCTTTCTAAAATGGATCATCAGAAGGTTCCTTTTTTTCAATATCTAAAAAGCATATACCTACCATATATATTTGAAGTCAACAGATCACAAATCAAGACCATCAGAGGAGCTGTTTTTGTTGAGACAGGATCACAACTTTAGTATCTGTTGCAAGTGCCAGCATTTCAATCCCATGGCTCAAAATCATAAACGAGAGAAGCCTGATATATTGTAGTGATTCACTGGTAATCCTACCTTTCTTCCTCTTCTTTAATGTGAGGTAGGTTACTCTAGATTCTGACCATCAGTGCTTCTTCACCCAGTTAACAGGATGGCATCACCCTTTTGTCTAATCTCCTTTTAGATGGTCTCACTGTCATAAGTCACCGCTTCCCTTACATCAGCTCCCTCTCTGTCATTCATCTATCACCTATTTCGTTGCTCCTCCTTGTTTCTGGGGCACTTGCTGCATCCACTCTCCCTTCCTTTCCCCTCATCTTTCTTCCCAGCCTGTTTGCATTGCATTGTAATACTACCCAAGGATATGCAGCAGTGTGTTAAATGAGAGTTGATTATAGCCTCTTGCGGCATTTGCAGTACTGCACACAGGACTCTTTTTGTAGCCTGAATGTTTCCCTGCTTTGTATCAGCTTGTGTTCAAGGTGTGTGTGTGTGTGTGTGTGTGTGTGTGTGTGTGTGTGTGTGTGTGTGTGTGTGTGTGTGTGTGTGTGTGTTAAGCAAGTACTGTCCCTAGGTTTACTTTGATGTAGCTTTAGAAGCCCTATGCCTCTCGCAAAGTTCAGCAGCACATTCCTGTTCTTCACTATGAATCCTGGCCCTGTAGTATGCACCCAATACCTGCTTCACTCCTTTCCCCTTGTAATGGTGAGCAAGCTCATCTTCATCACTCTGCACTCACCCTTGCTGCCTCCACTAAAGTCTAAAGCACTAATCGATCCCAGATTGCCTAGGTCATATTCAAAGATTAATCTCTCTGAGTCAGCTAGCTGTTCCAAGAATGCTCCTTAACATCTTGGCTTCTATTTGCCTCTACTTATTACTACTTCATATATCTTCTTTGACAAGTCCATAAGTTCATAGGTTCACAGGAGGTTACTAGGATAATGGCCCCAGGGCCTTTACAAGCCTAGCCGTGTAAATATTTGAGTACCCTTATTGACACATAGTTAGATGGTCATTGTTAGCAGAGTTATTCTGTGATCAGCAACAACTGCCCCTGTCCATGAGGGTCATAGATGCCACCCCGGGGGTGACTTTACTCTCACCCTTCCAGTTGTCAATGTTGCATTTGAACAGGGTCATTGATGAGTTCTTGCTTCACATAGAGTGGGAGCTTATTTCATAGGAGTGGCAATCACTTGGAGATATATCTGTTTCACCAGTATGTTCTGTTAGTGTCACAGGCTAGCTTGAGATTGCTGGAGCGAGGTATTATTGTCCCATTTGATTTGCAGATGTGCCGCATTTCCATTAGGGCAGGGTCCGAAACTGCTGTGTAGGCCAGGCACAGGTCACCTCTCAGCAACCTGTATGATACAGAGTACAGTGACAGAGCTTTCAGTCTTTTCATGTATATCATGTTTTGGAGGCCTTGGATTCTCTTGGTTAGAAACCTGTGTGGTCTCTGCAGTTGCTGCAGGTGTCTGATGAAGTGCATACAGAAGGTCTAGTATAGCGGAGCGGAGCTATAACCTCCCTGGTCTTGGATGCAAGGCCCTTATTTATGAATGCATAAAGTCTCGCACCAATGAATTTGAGCTTAGAGGCTGCTATCTATATCATAATTATCAGGGGCTGCTACTTTGCCCAAGGGGATAATGAGGCATTTTTTGTGTTAAGTTTTAGTCTGTGAGCTTGGCACCAATCACTTGTCTGTGTCAGCCCTGTAATATGTTAACATCTTTTGAGGACTCCTCTATAAACTTGGTAAGCTACAGGCCATCCACCTTCACCTGGACTTCAGAGAAATAGATTCCAAACAGTAGAGGCCACAGCACAGATCCTTGTGGTACCCCACTGGTATCTCATCTACTGGTGGAGGGGGACTCACCAACTTTAACAGTGTGCATTCTGTCAGTGAGGCAGTTTGCTACCCATCTAGTAATGTATGGGTTAATCATCAACTGGGAGAGTTTCTTTATGATACCTGAATGGGTGATTGTGTCAAAGGTCTTGGCTAAATCAAGGTAGGCAGTATGTACTGTTTAGCCCTCATCTGGGGCTTTGGTGACATTCTCAAAGAAATCCACTAGGCTTAATAAGCAGGATTTACCCTTGATCAAACCAAACTGGGTCCGGCCAAGGGTTTGAAGGTCACCTGTGTCCTTGTAGATAAGATCCATGATGATTCTTTCCATGGTCTTGCAGATAAGACTGGTTAGGCATATGGGTCGATAGTTCATAGGGTCTGTTGGTGGATCCCCTTTGTGCAAGGAGATTACTATTGCTGTTCTCCACTCTGCCAGGACAAAGCCAATTCTCATGTTATGGTTAAAGCGAGTGCTAAGTGGTTCCGCTAGGTCTTGTTTTAGATTGTTTAGCAAGCAGCAAGCTGGGATGTTATCTGGTCCCATAGAGGCTGTGCTTTTAGCTTGGACAGTGCTAATATGACTTGTTCTTTGCAGATACTCGGTAGAGGACAGGTGTCAGAAATGCTTTGGGGCATGTCTGATGGGGACAGGGTGGGTGAAGTTATTACCAAATCTGTCATCTGGCAGACTGGCAATTTCCTCTGCTTCAGTGTGAGTGGTACCATCCAGTATAAGTGTGGCACACAGCTGGGTATTCCCTTTTGGGTTTTGGACATAGCTCAAGAATGTCGTATGATTATCTTTAGCTAGGGATGCTAATTTAGATTCATAGCTATCCTTAGAGGATTTAACAAAATACTGATTTGCTTGTTTAAGCTGTTGTGGGTATTTGTCCTCTGTTGAGCAAGTTCCCTCCTGTTCTTAGATATCAGTTTTTTTCTTTTGTTGTATAGCATCTTTATACTTACAGTCCACCAGGGTGGCTTGTTTTTTTTTGTGAATACCTGGTTTTGTTCCCATTGGGTAAAGCCAAATCAAGGCATTTGTTTAAGTGGGTGCATAGGGCATTTTTGTATTCCTCTGCATAGGAGTCATTGTTGGCTATGTTGGCAGGGGCTTTGAAATTTTGTGTACCATTGCTTAGTAGGTAGTAGTTTGCTTCTGAGAAATTTTTCAGTTTTTTTACTCCTGTGAGGGTGTCGGGTTTGATCTTTACTTCAAGTCCAAAAATGAAATCCAGCACAAAGGAAAGGTGGAAATTTTGAAAATTTATTGTGGCAAGCTCCATAAATAAAATATCCACAACAAACCGGTTTCGGCTGAAAGTTCAAGCCTTCTTCAGTGCAAAAAGTATATACATTAGAGCAAACCCTAATACCTGCTTATATATGTGTACATAAATTAGTCAGAAGGGCTTGGTACATAAATTAGAGTGTTTAGTCATTAGTCAAACAGTAATCAAACAATCCAAGGCTGAAATTAGCTTAACTCATTCAGGCCTGGTCTAAATAGAGCACCTAGCCTGATTATCCAAGAGTATTCCTTATTATTTAATATATTATGCCAACCAGCTTTGGATGTCCTATTCATTTGTATTTTATCAATGATGGTAAACGTAAATTTAGCAGTTTTATGTACTAAAATGTGTTTGTAAAGAGCGTTTGAGATTCTTTTATTTCTAATTTCACTTAGATGTTCACTAATACGATGTCTAAAAGGTCTGGACGTTTGTCCAACATGAAATGAAGAGCAGATACAGGATCTTTACTTCAAACAAGACAGATTTATGGTCTGACCTTAACAGGGAGGACAACACAAAGGGAGTAGTAGAGTGACCCCCCCCCCATGCTGGTGCGCACTAGGTCTAGGACATTTGAACCCCTTGTATTGGGATGTGGACCAACTGTTCCAGGACATTTGAATTAACAAAGTCCAGGAACCTTGTAGCGATCATGTTTGAGCTTATGTAAGTTGCACAGTTGCTGGATGGATAGTTGAAATCTCCAATGACCAAGGTGTTTGGTTGTGTACTAAGTGACTCTAGCAAGTCCAAGTAGGTGGTGTACTACTCCTAGTTCATGGTAGGGGACCTGTAGCTAGCAATGATGTGGAGGGGTATTTTACCAGTAGTTAATTGTACCTGGAATAAATCAAGAGTGTTTCACCAGTCTTGAAGTGTATTTGGGTTTAATGAAGATGGATACACCTCCACCTCTGGTTCTTTCATGCTTGTTTTGGGGTCTGGATGTGTGAAAGGCATTGTAGCCTTGTATGGCCAGTGTGCTGTCAGCAGCCTTGAACCTAGTCTCAGTGACTGCACAAATGTCCGCATCTTCCAAGGTGAGGAGTGCTTCCAGGGAGTGCAGTTTACTGTTTAAGCTCTGAGCGTTAAGCAGCATCACCTTGAGTTTGTCTTTAGTGGATTTCTTTACGTTGGAAGTTTTGTTGTTTGGACTTTGCCTAAAAAGGCACTGTGGGGAAGCAAGCATCTTTGCCAGTATCTGAAAGCCTTGAGAAGACAGGTGAAGGCCATCTCTGGCAAAGCAACATGGACTGTCGACCATGTCTTCCCAGGCAGACAGACACTGGATCCCCCCCCCCCCCTGGAGTGACACCAGAAGATGAACCAACTATTGAAATCAATCATTTTTTGTCTGTATTGTGGCATCATCCTAGCTGAAGGTAGAATGCTGCTTAAGGCTAGAGACATACCTGCTTGGAGCACAGTCTGAGACTTCAGCCATGTCTTTCTTCATATAGTCAAGAGAGGTACGTCTCAAGTCATTCACACTAACATGTACTATGACAGAGTCCTAATGGTACTTGTTGCTGAGTGACTTGAGTGTGTGCATAATTTGATGGATCCTGGCTTCTAACAGACAGCTGACTATGACCTTCTCTTTGTTCAACCCGGTGATGGGGACATCTGTGTGTCTCACTATTGAGTCACCTATGACCAGAATATTAGGTTTTAAGGAGTTTTGCATTAGGGGCTTAATTGTTGAAACACTGATACGTGTGTTGTTATGTGTAGTGGTGGATTCTGTTCATGTACTAGTATGTGTATGCTTGTGCTTGGGAGGTCTCTGGTCTTTTGATAGGCTCTTGGTGAGTACCTCCGCATATGTGGGTTTATGTGTCTTGACATTATCACGTGTGAGAGGGGAGTTGTGTATGCTGACAACCTGTTGTATGTCTTGTATATTTT